>NW_024543570.1:0-78540 GCF_018167655.1 Microtus oregoni
AGTGCTCAGGGTGCTGGGTGTTCAGTGCTCGGGGTGCTGGGTGCTCAGTACTCAGGATACTCGGTGCTCAGTGCTCAGTAATCAGGGTGCTCAGTACTCAGGGTGCTGGGTGCTCAGTGCTCGTGGTGCTGGGTGCTCAGTACTCAGGGTGCTGAGTGCTCAGTACTCGGGGTGCTTGGTGCTCAGTACTCAGGGTGCTGAGTGCTCAGTGCTCGGGGTGCTGGGTGCTTACTGCTCAGGGTGATCGGTGCTCAGTGCTCAGGGTGCTGGGTGCTCAGTCCTCCGGGTGCTCAGTGCTCAGGGTGCTGGGTGCTCATTGCTCGGTGTGCTCGGTGCTCAGTACTCAGGGTGCTGAGTGCTCAGTACTCAGGGTGCAGGTTGCTCAGTACTCAGGTTGCTGGTTGCTCAGTACTCAGGGTGCTGGGTGCTCAGTGCTCAGGGTGCTGGGTGCTCAGTGCTCGGGGTGCTGGGTGCTCAGGGCTGTGGTGCTGGGTGCTCAGTGCTCAGTGCTCAGGGTGCTGGGTGCTCAGTGCTCAGTGCTCAGGGTGCTGGTTGCTCAGTACTCAGGGTGCTGGGTGCTCAGTACTCAGGGTGCTGGGTGCTCAGTGCTCAGAGTGCTCTGTGCTCAGTACTCAGGGTGCTGGGTGCTCAGTGCTCGGGGTGCTGGGTGCTCAGTGCTCAGGGTGCTGGTTGCTCAGTACTCAGGGTGCTGGGTGCTCAGTACTCAGGGTGCTTGGTGCTCAGTACTCAGGGTGCTCAGTGCTCAGTACTCGGGTTGCTGGGTGCTCAGTGCTCAGGGTGCTCAGTGCTCAGTGCTCGGGGTGCTGGGTGCTCAGTGCTCGGGGTGCTGGGTGCTCAGTACTCGGGGTGCTGGGTGCTCAGTGCTCAGGGTGCTCAGTGCTCAGTACTCAGTGCTCAGGGTGCTCAGTGCTCAGTGCTCAGGGTGCTGGGTGTTCAGTACTCAGGGTGCTGGGTGCTCAGTACTCTGGGTGTTGGGTGCTCAGTACTCAGGGTGCTGGGTGGTCCGTGCTCAGGGTGCTGGGTGCTCAGTGCTCCGGGTTCTGGGTGCTCAGTGCTCAGGGTGCTGGGTGCTCAGTAATCAGGGTGCTGGGTGCTTAGTGCTCGAGGTGCTCGGTGCTCAGTACTCAAGGTGCTGGGTGCTCAGTGCTCAGCGTGCTGGGTGCTCAGTCCTCGGGGTGCTCCGTGCTCATGGTGCTGGGTGCTCAGTGCTCAGGGTGCTGGGTGCTCAGTGCTCGGGGTGCTGGGTGCTCAGTACTCAGTGTGCTCAGTGCTCGGGGATCTCGGTGCTCAGTACTCAGGGTGCTGGGTGCTCAGTTCTCAGTGCTCGGGGTCCTGGGTGCTCCGTGCTCGGGGTGCTGGGTGCTCAGTGCTCTGGGTGCTTAGTGCTCAGTACTCAGGGTGCTGGGTGCTCAGTACTCATGGTGCTGGGTGCTCATTCTCAGGGTGCTGGGTGCTCAGTACTCGGGGTGCTCAGTGCTCAGTACTCAGGGTGCTGGGTGCTCAGTACTCAGGGTGCTGGGTGCTCAGTGCTCGGGTTGCTGGGTGCTCAGTACTCAGGGTGCTGGGGGCCCAGTACTCAGGGTGCTGGGTGCTCAGTATCAGGGTGCTCGGTTCTCAGTACTCAGGGTGCTGGGTGCTCATTCTCGGGGTGCTGGGTGCTCAGTGCTCGGGGAGCTGGGTGCTCAGTACTCGGGGTGCTCAGTGCTCAGTACTCAGGGTGCTGGGTGCTCAGTACTCAGGGTGCTGGGTGCTCAGTGCTCGGGGTGCTCGGTGCTCAGTGCTCGGCGTGCTGGGTGCTCAGTGCTCAGGGGTGCTAGGTGCTCAGTGCTCGGGGTGCTGGGTGCTCAGTGCTGAGGGTGGTGCTGGGTGCTCAGTACTCAGGGTGCTGGGTGCTCAGTACTCGGGGTGCTGGGTGCTCAGTGCTCAGGGTTCTAGGTGCTCAGTGCTCGGGGTGCTGGGTGCTCAGTGCTGAGGGTGGTGCTGGGTGCTCAGTACTCAGGGTGCTGGGTGCTCAGTGCTCAGGGTGCTCGGTGCTCAGTACTCAGGGTGCTGGGTTCTCAGAGCTCAGGGTGCTGGGTACTCAGTACTCAGGGTGCTGGGTGCTAAGTACTCAGGGTGCTGGGTGCTCAGTGCTCAGGGTTCTGGGTGCTCAGTGCTCAGGGGCTGGGTGCTCAGTGCTCGGCGTGCTGGGTGCTCAGTACTCAGGATGCTCGGTGCTCAGTGCTCAGTAATCAGGGTGCTCAGTACTCAGGGTGCTGGGTGCTCAGTGCTCGGGGTGCTGGGTGCTCAGTACTCAGGGTGCTGGGTGCTCAGTACTCGGGGTGCTGGGTGCGCAGTACTCAGGGTGCTGGGTGCTCAGTGCTCGGGGTGCTGGGTGCTCACTGCTCAGGGTGATCGGTGCTCAGTGCTCAGGGCGCTGGGTGCACAGTCCTCCGGATGCTCAGTGCTCAGGGTGCTGGGTGCTCATTGCTCGGTGTGCTCGGTGCTCAGTACTCAGGGTGCTGAGCGCTCAGTACTCAGGGTGCTGGGTGCTCAGTACTCAGGTTGCTGGTTGCTCAGTACTCAGGGTGCTGGGTGCTCAGTGCTCAGGGTGCTGGGTGCTCAGTGTTCGGGGTGCTGGGTGCTCAGGGCTTTGGTGCTGGGTGCTCAGTGCTCAGTGCTCAGGGTGCTGGGTGCTCAGTGCTCAGTGCTCAGGGTGCTCTGTGCTCAGTACTCAGGGTGCTGGGTGCTCAGTGCTCGGGGTGCTGCGTGCTCAGTGCTCAGGGAGCTGGGTGCTCAGTGCTCAGGGTGCTGGGTGCTCAGTACTCAGGGTGCTGGGTGCTCAGTGCTCGTTGTGCTCGGTGCTCAGTACTCAAGGTGCTGGGTGGTCAGTGCTCAGGGTGCTGGGTGCTCAGTCCTCGGGGTGCTCCGTGCTCAGTGATCAGGGTGCTGGGTGCTCAGTACTCAGGGTGCTCGGTGCTCAGTACTCAGGGGTCTCAGTTCTCAGTACTCAGGGTGCTGGGTGCTCAGTGCTCAGGGTGCTGGGTGCTCAGTACTCAGGGTGCTTAGTGCTCAGTACACGGGGTGCTTGGTGCTCAGTACTCAGGGTGCTCGGTGCTCAGTACTCGTGGTGCTGGGTGCTCAGTGCTCAGGGTGCTCAGTGCTCCGTGCTCGGGGTGCTGGGTGCTCAGTGCTCTGGGTGCTTAGTGCTCAGTACTCAGGGTGCTGGGTGCTCAGTACTCATGGTGCTGGGTGCTCATTCTCAGGGTGCTGGGTGCTCAGTGCTCGGGTTGCTGGGTGCTCAGTACTCAGGGTGCTGGGGGCTCAGTACTCAGGGTGCTGGGTGCTCAGTACTCAGGGTGCTCGGTTCTCAGTACTCAGGGTGCTGGGTGCTCATTCTCGGGGTGCTGGGTGCTCAGTGCTCGGGGTGCTGGCTGCTCAGTACTCAGGGTGCTGGGGGCTCAGTACTCAGGGTGCTGGGTGCTCAGTACTCAGGGTGATCTGTTCTCAGTACTCAGGTTGCTGGGTGCTCAGTGCTCGGGGTGCTGGGTGCTCAGTACTCAGGGTGCTCAGTGCTCAGTACTCAGGGTGCTGGGTTCTCAGTACTCAGGGTGCTGGGTGCTCAGTGCTCGGGGTGCTCGGTGCTCAGTACTCGGGGTGCAGGGTGCTCAGTACTCGGGGTGCTGGGTGCTCAGTGTTCAGGGAGCTGGGTGCTCAGTGCTCGGGGTGCTGGGTGCTCAGTGCTGAGGGTGGTGCTGGGTGCTCAGTACTCAGGGTGCTGGGTGCTCAGTGCTCAGGGTGCTGGGTGCTCAGTACTAAGGGTGCTGGGTGCTCAGTACTCAGGGTGCTCGGTGCTCAGTACTCAGGGTGCTGGGTGCTCAGAGCTCAGGGTGCTGGGTACTCAGTACTCAGGGTGCTGAGTGCTCAGTACTCAGGGTGCTGGGTGCTCAGTGCTCAGGGTGCTGGGTGCTCAGTGCTCAGGGTGCTGGGTGCTCAGTGCTCGGGGTGCTGGGTGCTCAGTACTCAGGATGCTCGGTGCTCAGTGCTCAGTAATCAGGGTGCTCAGTGCTCAGGGTGCTGGGTGCTCAGTGCTCGGGGTGCTGGGTGCTCAGTGCTGAGGGTGGTGCTGGGTGCTCAGTACTCAGGGTGCTGGGTGCTCAGTGCTCAGGGTGCTGGGTGCTCAGTACTAAGGGTGCTGGGTGCTCAGTACTCAGGGTGCTCGGTGCTCAGTACTCAGGGTGCTGTGTGCTCAGAGCTCAGGGTGCTGGGTACTCAGTACTCAGGGTGCTGGGTGCTCAGTACTCAGGGTGCTGGGTGTTCAGTGCTCAGGGTGCTGGGTGCTCAGTGCTCAGGGTGCTGGGTGCTCAGTGCTCGGCCTGCTGTGTGCTCAGTACTCAGGATGCTCGGTGCTCAGTGCTCAGTAATCAGGGTGCTCAGTACTCAGGGTGCTGGGTGCTCAGTGCTCGGGGAGCTGGGTGCTCAGTACTCAGGGTGCTGGGTGCTCAGTACTCGGGGTGCTGGGTGCTCAGTACTCAGGGTGCTGGGTGCTCAGTGCTCGGGGTGCTGGGTGCTCACTGCTCAGGGTGATCGGTGCTCAGTGCTCAGGGTGCTGGGTGCTCAGTCCTCCGGGTGCTCAGTACTCAGGGTGCTGGGTGCTCATTGCTCGGTGTGCTCGGTGCTCAGTACTCAGGGTGCTGAGTGCTCAGTACTTAGGGTGCTGGGTGCTCAGTACTCAGGTTGCTGGTTGCTCAGTACTCAGGGTGCTGGGTGCTCAGTGCTCAGGGTGCTGGGTGCTCAGTGCTCGGGGTGCTGGGTGCTCAGGGCTGTGGTGCTGGGTGCACAGTGCTCAGTGCTCAGGGTGCTGGGTGCTCAGTGCTCAGTGCTCAGGGTGCTCTGTGCTCAGTACTCAGGGTGCTGGGTGCTCAGTGCTCGGGGTGCTGCGTGCTCAGTGCTCAGGGAGCTGGGTGCTCAGTGCTCAGGTTGCTGGGTGCTCAGTACTCAGGGTGCTGGGTGCTCAGTGCTCGTTGTGCTCGGTGCTCAGTACTCAAGGTGCTGGGTGCTCAGTGCTCAGGGTGCTGGGTGCTCAGTCCTCGGGGTGCTCCGTGCTCAGTGATCAGGGTGCTGGGTGCTCAGTACTCAGGGTGCTCGGTGCTCAGTACTCAGGGGTCTCAGTACTCAGTACTCAGGGTGCTGGGTGCTCAGTGCTCAGGGTGCTGGGTGCTCAGTACTCAGGGTGCTCAGTGCTCAGTACTCGGGGTGCTTGGTGCTCAGTACTCAGGGTGCTCGGTGCTCAGTACTCGTGGTGCTGGGTGCTCAGTACTCAGGGTGCTCAGTGCTCCGTGCTCGGGGTGCTGGGTGCTCAGTGCTCTGGGTGCTTAGTGCTCAGTACTCAGGGTGCTGGGTGCTCAATACTCATGGTGCTGGGTGCTCATTCTCAGGGTGCTGGGTGCTCAGAGCTCGGGTTGCTGGGTGCTAAGTACTCAGGGTGCTGGGGGCTCAGTACTCAGGGTGCTGGGTGCTCACTATTCAAGGTGCTCAGTGGTCAGTACTCATGGTGCACAGTGCTCAGGGTGCTGGGTGCTCACTGCTCGGGGTGCTGGGTGCTCAGTACTCAGGGTGCTGGGTGCTCACTATTCAAGGTGCTCAGTGGTCAGTACTCAGGGTGCACAGTGCTCAGTACTAAGGGTGCTCAGTGCTCAGGGTGCTGGGTGCTCAGTACTCAGGGTGCTCGGTTCTCAGTACTCAGGGTGCTGGGTGCTCATTCTCGGGGTGCTGGGTGCTCAGTGCTCGGGGTGCTGGGTGCTCAGTACTCAGGGTGCTGGGGGCTCAGTACTCAGGGTGCTGGGTGCTCAGTACTCAGGGTGATCTGTTCTCAGTACTCAGGTTGCTGGGTGCTCAGTGCTCGGGTTGCTGGGTGCTCAGTACTCGGGGTGCTCAGTGCTCAGTACTCAGGGTGCTGGGTGCTCAGTACTCAGGGTGCTGGGTGCTCAGTGCTCGGGGTGCTCGGTGCTCAGTACTCGCGGTGCAGGGTGCTCAGTACTCGGGGTGCTGGGTGCTCAGTGTTCAGGGAGCTGGGTGCTCAGTGCTCGGGGTGCTGGGTGCTCAGTGCTGAGGGTGGTGCTGGGTGCTCAGTACTCAGGGTGCTGGGTGCTCAGTGCTCAGGGTGCTGGGTGCTCAGTACTAAGGGTGCTGGGTGCTCAGTACTCAGGGTGCTCGGTGCTCAGTACTCAGGGTGCTGGGTGCTCAGAGCTCACGGTGCTGGGTACTCAGTACTCAGGGTGCTGAGTGCTCAGTACTCAGGGTGCTGGGTGCTCAGTGCTCAGGGTGCTGGGTGCTCAGTGCTCAGGGTGCTGGGTGCTCAGTGCTCGGGGTGCTGGGTGCTCAGTACTCAGGATGCTCGGTGCTCAGTGCTCAGTAATCAGGGTGCTCCGTACTCAGGGTGCTGGGTGCTCAGTGCTCGGGGTCCTGGGTGCTCAGTACTCAGGGTGCTGGGTGCACAGTAATCGGGGTGCTGGGTGCTCAGTACTCAGGGTGCTGAGTGCTCAGTGCTCGGGGTGCTGGGTGCTCACTGCTCAGGGTGATCGGTGCTCAGTGGTCAGGGTGATGGGTGCTCAGTCCTCCGGGTGCTCAGTGCTCAGGGTGCTGGGTGCTCATTGCTCGGTGTGCTCGGTGCTCAGTACTCAGGGTGCTGAGTGCTCAGTACTCAGGGTGCTGGGTGCTCAGTACTCAGGTTGCTGGTTGCTCAGTACTCAGGGTGCTGGGTGCTCAGTGCTCAGGGTGCTGGGTGCTCAGTGCTCGGGGTGCTGGGTGCTCAGGGCTGTGGTGCTGGGTGCTCAGTGCTCAGTGCTCAGGGTGCTGGGTGCTCAGTGCTCAGTGCTCAGGGTGCTGGTTGCTCAGTACTCAGGGTGCTGGGTGCTCAGTACTCAGGGTGCTGGGTGCTCAGTGCTCAGAGTGCTCTGTGCTCAGTACTCAGGGTGCTGGGTGCTCAGTACTCGGGGTGCTGGGTGCTCAGTGCTCAGGGTGCTCAGTGCTCAGTACTCAGTGCTCAGGGTGCTCAGTGCTCAGTGCTCAGGGTTCTGGGTGTTCAGTACTCAGGGTGCTTGGTGCTCAGTACTCAGGGTGCTGGGTGCTCAGTTCTCAGGGTGCTGGGTGCTCAGTACTCTGGGTGTTGGGTGCTCAGTACTCAGGGTGCTGGGTGCTCCGTGCTCAGGGTGCTGGGTGGTCAGTGCTCAGGGTTCTGGGTGCTCAGTGCTCAGGGTGCTGGTTGCTCAGTACTCAGGGTGCTGGGTGCTTAGTGCTCGAGGTGCTCGGTGCTCAGTACTCAAGGTGCTGGGTGCTCAGTGCTCAGGGTGCTGGGTGCTCTGTCCTCGGGGTGCTCCGTGCTCATGGTGCTGGGTGCTCAGTGCTCAGGGTGCTGGGTGCTCAGTGCTCGGGGTGCTGGGTGCTCAGTACTCAGTGTGCTCAGTGCTCGGGGATCTCGGTGCTCAGTATTCAGGGTGCTGGGTGCTCAGTTCTCAGTGCTCGGGGTCCTGGGTGCTCCGTGCTCGGGGTGCTGGGTGCTCAGTGCTCTGGGTGCTTAGTGCTCAGTACTCAGGGTGCTGGGTGCTCAGTACTCATGGTGCTGGGTGCTCATTCTCAGGGTGCTGGGTGCTCAGTGCTCGGGTTGCTGGGTGCTCAGTACTCAGGGTGCTGCGTGCTCAGTGCTCGGGGTGCTGGGTGCTCAGTGCTCGGGGTTCTGGGTGCTCAGTGCTCAGGGTGCTGGGTGCTCAGTATTCAGGGTGCTGGGTGCTCAGTGTTCGGGGTGCTCGGTGCTCAGTACTCAAGGTGCTGGGTGCACAGTGCTCAGGGTGCTGGGTGCTCAGTCCTCGGGGTGCTCCCTGCTCAGTGCTCAGGGTGCTGGGTGCTCAGTACTCAGGGTGCTCGTTGCTCAGTACTCAGGGTTCTCAGTGCTCTGTGCTCAGGGTGCTGGGTGCTCAGTTCTCAGGGTGCTCAGTGCTCAGTACTCGGGGTGCTGGGTGCTCAGTACTCAGGGTGCTCAGTGCTCAGCACTCGGGGTGCTGGGTGCTCAGTGCTCAGGGTGCTCAGTGCTCAGTGCTCAGGGTGCTGGGTGCTCAGTGCTCGGGGAGCTGGGTGCTCAGTGCTCGGAGTTCTGGGTGCTCAGTACTCAGGGTGCTTTGTGCTCAGTGCTCAGTACTCAGCGTGCTGGGTGCTCAGTGCTCAGAGTGTTGGGTGCTCAGTACTCAGGGTGCTGGGTGCTCAGTGCTCAGTGCTCAGGGTGCTCAGTGCTCAGGGTGCTGGGTGCTCAGGGTGCTGGGTGCTCAGTGCTCGGGGTGCTGGGTGCTCAGTGCTCAGGGTGCTGGGTGCTCAGTGCTCAGTGCTGAGGGTGCTGGGTGCTTAGTGCTCAGTGCTCAGGGTGCTGGGTGTTCAGTACTCAGGGTACTGGGTGCTCAGTACTCAGGGTGCTTGGTGCTCAGTGCTCAGGGTGCTGGTTGCTCAGTGCTCAGGGTGCTGGGTGCTCAGTACTCAGGGTGCTGGGTGCTCAGTACTCAGGGTGCTGGGTGCTCAGTGCCCAGGGTGCTGGGTGCTCAGTACTCAGGGTGCTGGGTGCGCAGTACTCAGGGTGCTGGGTGCACAGTGCTCAGGGTGCTGGGTGCTCAGTACTCAGGGTGCTGGGTGCTCAGTGCTCGGTGTGCTAGGTGCTCAGTGCTCAGGGTGATCAGTGGTCAGTACTCAGGGTCCTGGGTGCTCAGTGCTCAGGGTGCTGGGTGCTCAGTCCTCAGGGTGCTCAGTAGTACTCAGGGTGCTCAGTGCTCAGTGCTCAGTACTCAGGGTGTTCAGTACTCAGGGTGCTGGGCACTCAGTGCTCGGGGTGCTGGGTGCTCAGTACTCAGGGTGCTGGGTGCTCAGTACTCGGGGTGCTGGGTGCTCAGTACTCAGGGTGCTGGTTGCTCAGTGCTCGGGGTGCTGGGTGCTCAGTGCTCAGGGTGATCGGTGCTCAGTGCTCAGTGTGCTGGGTGCTCAGTCCTCAGGGTGCTCAGTGCTCAAGGTGCTGGGTGCTCAGTGCTCGGGGTGCTCGGTGCTCAGTACTCAGGGTGCTGAGTGCTCGGTACTCAGGGTGCTGGGTGCTCAGTACTCAGGGTGCTGGGTGCTCAGTACTCAGGGTGCTGGGTGCTCAGTGCTCGGGGTGCTGGGTGCTCAGTGCTCGGGGTGCTGGGTGCTCAGTGCTCATGGTGCTGGGTGCTCAGTACTCAGGGTGCTGGGTGCTCAGTGCTCGGGGTGCTCGGTGCTCAGTACTCAGGGTTCTCAGTGCTCAGTACTCAGGGTGCTGGGTGCTCAGTGCTCAGGGTGCTGGGTGCTCAGTACTCAGGGTGCTCAGTGCTCAGTACTCGGTGTGCTTGGTGCTCAGTACTCAGGGTGCTCAGTGCTCAGTACTCGGGGTGCTGGGTGCTCAGTGCTCAGGGTGCTCAGTGCTCAGTGCTCGGGGTGTTGGGTGCTCAGTGCTCAGTGCTCAGGGTGCTGGGTGTTCAGTACTCAGGGTGCAGGGTGCTCAGTACTCAGGGTGCTGGGTGCTCAGTGCTCAGGGTGCTCAGTGGTCAGTACTCAGTGCTCAGGGTGCTGGGTGTTCAGTACTCAGGGTGCTGGGTGTTCAGTACTCGGTGTGCTGGGTGCTCAGTGCTCAGGGTGCTCAGTGCTCAGTACTCAGTGCTCAGGGTGCTCAGTGCTCAGTGCTCAGGGTAATGGGTGTTCAGTACTCGGTGTGCTGGGTGCTCAGTGCTCAGGGTGCTCAGTGCTCAGTACTCAGTGCTCAGGGTACTCAGTGCTCAGTGCTCAGGGTGCTGGGTGTTCAGTACTCAGGGTGCTGGGTGATCAGTACTCAGGGTGCTGGGTGCTCAGTGCTCAGGGTGCTGGGTGCTCAATACTCTGTGTGTTGGGTGCTCAGTGCTCAGGGTGCTGGGTGCTCAGTGCTCAGGGTGCTGGGTGTTCAGTACTCAGGGTGCTTGGTGCTCAGTACTCAGGGTGCTGGGTGCTCAGTGCTCAGGGTGCTGGGTGCTCAGTACTCAGGGTGCTGGGTGCTCAGTGCTCAGAGTGCTCTGTGCTCAGTACTCAGGGTGCTGGGTGCTCAGTACTCGGGGTGCTGGGTGCTCAGTGCTCAGGGTGCTCAGTGCTCAGTACTCAGTGCTCAGGGTGCTCAGTGCTCAGTGCTCAGGGTGCTGGGTGTTCAGTACTCAGGGTGCTTGGTGCTCAGTACTCAGGGTGCTGGGTGCTCAGTGCTCAGGGTGCTGGGTGCTCAGTACTCTGGGTGTTGGGTGCTCAGTACTCAGGGTGCTGGGTGCTCCGTGCTCAGGGTGCTGGGTGGTCAGTGCTCAGGGTTCTGGGTGCTCAGTGCTCAGGGTGCTGGTTGCTCAGTACTCAGGGTGCTGGGTGCTTAGTGCTCGAGGTGCTCGGTGCTCAGTACTCAAGGTGCTGGGTGCTCAGTGCTCAGGGTGCTGGGTGCTCAGTCCTCGGGGTGCTCCGTGCTCATGGTGCTGGGTGCTCAGTGCTCAGGGTGCTGGGTGCTCAGTGCTCGGGGTGCTGGGTGCTCAGTACTCAGTGTGCTCAGTGCTCGGGGATCTCGGTGCTCAGTACTCAGGGTGCTGGGTGCTCAGTTCTCAGTGCTCGGGGTCCTGGGTGCTCCGTGCTCGGGGTGCTGGGTGCTCAGTGCTCTGGGTGCTTAGTGCTCAGTACTCAGGGTGCTGGGTGCTCAGTACTCATGGTGCTGGGTGCTCATTCTCAGGGTGCTGGGTGCTCAGTGCTCGGGTTGCTGGGTGCTCAGTACTCAGGGTGCTGCGTGCTCAGTGCTCGGGGTGCTGGGTGCTCAGTGCTCGGGGTTCTGGGTGCTCAGTGCTCAGGGTGCTGGGTGCTCAGTATTCAGGGTGCTGGGTGCTCAGTGTTCGGGGTGCTCGGTGCTCAGTACTCAAGGTGCTGGGTGCACAGTGCTCAGGGTGCTGGGTGCTCAGTCCTCGGGGTGCTCCCTGCTCAGTGCTCAGGGTGCTGGGTGCTCAGTACTCAGGGTGCTCGTTGCTCAGTACTCAGGGTTCTCAGTGCTCTGTGCTCAGGGTGCTGGGTGCTCAGTTCTCAGGGTGCTCAGTGCTCAGTACTCGGGGTGCTGGGTGCTCAGTACTCAGGGTGCTCAGTGCTCAGCACTCGGGGTGCTGGGTGCTCAGTGCTCAGGGTGCTCAGTGCTCAGTGCTCAGGGTGCTGGGTGCTCAGTGCTCGGGGAGCTGGGTGCTCAGTGCTCGGAGTTCTGGGTGCTCAGTACTCAGGGTGCTTTGTGCTCAGTGCTCAGTACTCAGCGTGCTGGGTGCTCAGTGCTCAGAGTGTTGGGTGCTCAGTACTCAGGGTGCTGGGTGCTCAGTGCTCAGTGCTCAGGGTGCTCAGTGCTCAGGGTGCTGGGTGCTCAGGGTGCTGGGTGCTCAGTGCTCGGGGTGCTGGGTGCTCAGTGCTCAGGGTGCTGGGTGCTCAGTGCTCAGTGCTGAGGGTGCTGGGTGCTCAGTGCTCAGTGCTCAGGGTGCTGGGTGTTCAGTACTCAGGGTACTGGGTGCTCAGTACTCAGGGTGCTTGGTGCTCAGTGCTCAGGGTGCTGGTTGCTCAGTGCTCAGGGTGCTGGGTGCTCAGTACTCAGGGTGCTGGGTGCTCAGTACTCAGGGTGCTGGGTGCTCAGTGCCCAGGGTGCTGGGTGCTCAGTACTCAGGGTGCTGGGTGCGCAGTACTCAGGGTGCTGGGTGCACAGTGCTCAGGGTGCTGGGTGCTCAGTACTCAGGGTGCTGGGTGCTCAGTGCTCGGTGTGCTAGGTGCTCAGTGCTCAGGGTGATCAGTGGTCAGTACTCAGGGTCCTGGGTGCTCAGTGCTCAGGGTGCTGGGTGCTCAGTCCTCAGGGTGCTCAGTAGTACTCAGGGTGCTCAGTGCTCAGTGCTCAGTACTCAGGGTGTTCAGTACTCAGGGTGCTGGGCACTCAGTGCTCGGGGTGCTGGGTGCTCAGTACTCAGGGTGCTGGGTGCTCAGTACTCGGGGTGCTGGGTGCTCAGTACTCAGGGTGCTGGTTGCTCAGTGCTCGGGGTGCTGGGTGCTCAGTGCTCAGGGTGATCGGTGCTCAGTGCTCAGTGTGCTGGGTGCTCAGTCCTCAGGGTGCTCAGTGCTCAAGGTGCTGGGTGCTCAGTGCTCGGGGTGCTCGGTGCTCAGTACTCAGGGTGCTGAGTGCTCGGTACTCAGGGTGCTGGGTGCTCAGTACTCAGGGTGCTGGGTGCTCAGTACTCAGGGTGCTGGGTGCTCAGTGCTCGGGGTGCTGGGTGCTCAGTGCTCGGGGTGCTGGGTGCTCAGTGCTCATGGTGCTGGGTGCTCAGTACTCAGGGTGCTGGGTGCTCAGTGCTCGGGGTGCTCGGTGCTCAGTACTCAGGGTTCTCAGTGCTCAGTACTCAGGGTGCTGGGTGCTCAGTGCTCAGGGTGCTGGGTGCTCAGTACTCAGGGTGCTCAGTGCTCAGTACTCGGTGTGCTTGGTGCTCAGTACTCAGGGTGCTCAGTGCTCAGTACTCGGGGTGCTGGGTGCTCAGTGCTCAGGGTGCTCAGTGCTCAGTGCTCGGGGTGTTGGGTGCTCAGTGCTCAGTGCTCAGGGTGCTGGGTGTTCAGTACTCAGGGTGCAGGGTGCTCAGTACTCAGGGTGCTGGGTGCTCAGTGCTCAGGGTGCTCAGTGGTCAGTACTCAGTGCTCAGGGTGCTGGGTGTTCAGTACTCAGGGTGCTGGGTGTTCAGTACTCGGTGTGCTGGGTGCTCAGTGCTCAGGGTGCTCAGTGCTCAGTACTCAGTGCTCAGGGTGCTCAGTGCTCAGTGCTCAGGGTAATGGGTGTTCAGTACTCGGTGTGCTGGGTGCTCAGTGCTCAGGGTGCTCAGTGCTCAGTACTCAGTGCTCAGGGTACTCAGTGCTCAGTGCTCAGGGTGCTGGGTGTTCAGTACTCAGGGTGCTGGGTGATCAGTACTCAGGGTGCTGGGTGCTCAGTGCTCAGGGTGCTGGGTGCTCAATACTCTGTGTGTTGGGTGCTCAGTGCTCAGGGTGCTGGGTGCTCAGTGCTCAGGGTGCTGCGTGCTCAGTACTCAGGGTGCTGGGTGCTCAGTGCTCGAGGTGCTCGGTGCTCAGTACTCAAGGTGCTGGGTGCTCAGTGCTCAGGGTGCTGGGTGCTCAGTCCTCGGGGTGCTCCGTGCTCAGGGTGCTGGGTGCTCAGTGCTCGGGGTGCTCGGTGCTCAGTACTCAGGGTGCTGAGTGCTCAGTACTCAGGGTGATGGGTGCTCAGTACTCAGGGTGCTGGGTGCTCAGTGCTCGGGGTGCTGGGTGCTCAGTACTCAGGGTGCTGGGGGCTCAGTACTCAGGTTGCTGGGGGCTCAGTACTCAGGGTGCTCGGTTCTCAGTACTCAGGGTGCTGGGTGCTCATTCTCGGGGTGCTGGGTGCTCAGTGCTCGGGGTGCTGGGTGCTCAGTACTCAGGATGCTGGGGGCTCAGTCCTCAGGGTGCTGGGTGCTCAGTACTCAGGGTGATCTGTTCTCAGTACTCAGGGTGCTGGGTGCTCAGTGCTCGGGATGCTGGGTGCTCAGTACTCGGGGTGCTCAGTGCTCAGTACTCAGGGTGCTGGGTGCTCAGTGCTCGGCGTGCTCGGTGCTCAGTACTCAGGGTGCTCAGTGCTCAGTACTAAGCGTGCTGGGTGCTCAGTGCTCAGGGTCCTCGGTGCTCAGTACTCAGGGTGCTCAGTGCTCAGTACACAGCGTGCTTTGTGCTCAGTGCTGAGGGTGCTGGGTGCTCAGTACTCAGGGTGCTGGGTGCTCAGTACTCAGGGTGCTGGGTGCTCAGTACTCAGGGTGCTGGGTGCTCAGTGCTCGGGGTGCTCGGTGCTCAGTACTCAGGGTGCTGGGTGCTCAGTGCTCAGTGTGCTGGGTACTCAGTACTCAGGGTGCTGGGAGCTCAGTACTCAGGGTGCTGGGTGCTCAGTGCTCAGGGTGCTGGGTGCTCAGTCCTCAGGGTGCTGGGTGCTCAGTACTCAGGGTGTTCGGTGCTCAGTACTCAGGGTGCTCAGTGCTCAGTACTCAGGGTGCTGGTTGCTCAGTGCTCGGGGTGCTCGGTGCTCAGTACTCAGGGTGCTGGGTGCTTAGTACTCAGGGTGCTGGGTGCTCAGTACTCAGGGTGCTGGGTGCTCAGTACTCAGGGTGCTGGGTGCTCAGTACTCAGGGTGATGGGTGCACAGTGCTCAGGGTGCTGGGTGCTCAGTACTCAGGGTGCTGGGTGCTCAGTACTCAGGGTGCTGGGTGCTCAGTACTCAGGGTGATCGGTGCTTAGTACACAGGGTGCTGGGTGCTCAGTGCTCAGGGTGCTGGGTACGCAGTACTCAGGGTGCTGGGTGCTCAGTACTCAGGGTGCTGGGTGCTCAGTGCTCAGGGTGCTGGGTGCTCAGTGCTCAGGGTGCTGGGTGCTCAGTACTCAGGGTGCTGGGTGCTCAGTGCTCAGGGTGATCGGTGCTCAGTACTCAGGGTGCTCAGTACTCAGGGTGCTGGGTGCTCAGTCCTTGGGGTGCTGGGTGCTCAGTGCTCGGGGTGCTGTGTGCTCAGTGCTCAGGCTGCTGGGTGCTCAGTGCTCAGTGCTCAGGGTGCTTGGTGCTCAGTACTCAGGGTGCTGGGTGCTCAGTACTCAGGGTGCTGGGTGCTCAGTTCTCAGGGTGCTGGGTGCTCAGTACTCTGTGTGTTGGGTGCTCAGTATTCAGGGTGCTGGGTGCTCAGTGCTCAGGGTGCTGGGTGCTCTGTACTCAGGGTGCTGGGTGCTCAGTGCTCAGGGTGCAGGGTGCTCAGTCCTCTGGGTGCTCCGTGCTCAGTGCTCAGGGTGCTGGGTGCTCAGTACTCAGGGTGCTCGGTGCTCAGTACTCAGGGTTTTCAGTGCTCAGGGTGCTCGGTGCTCAGTACTCAGGGTTTTCAGTGCTCAGGGTGCTGGGTGCTCAGTACTCAGGGTGCTCAGTGCTCAGTACTCGGGGTGCTGGGTGCTCAGTTCTCAGGGTGCTCAGTGCTCAGTACTCGGGGTGCTGGTTGCTCAGTGCTCAGTGTGCTCAGTGCTCAGTGCTCAGGGTGCTGGGTGCTCAGTGCTCGGGGCGCTGGGTGCTCAGTGCTCGGGGTGCTGGGTGCTCAGTACTCAGGGTGCTGTGTGCTCAGTGCTCAGTTCTCAGCGTGCTGGGTGCTCAGTGCTCAGAGTGTTGGGTGCTCAGTACTCAGGGTGCTGGGTGCTCAGTGCTCAGTGCTCAGGGTGCTCATCGCTCAGGGTGATCGGTGCTCAGGGTGCTGGGTGCTCAGTGCTCGGGGTGCTGGGTGCTCAGTGCTCAGTGCTCAGGGTGCTGGGTGCTCAGTGCTCAGTGTTCAGGGTGCTGGGTGTTCAGTACTCAGGGTGCTCGGTGCTTAGTGCTCGGGGTGCTGGGTGCTCAGTACTCACGGTGCTGGGTGCTCAGTGCTCAGTGTGCTCATTCCTCAGTGCTCAGGGTGCTGGGTCCTCAGTGCTCGGGGCGCTGGGTGCTCAGTGCTCGGGGTGCTGGGTGCTCAGTACTCAGGGTGCTGTGTGCTCAGTGCTCAGTACTCAGCGTGCTGGGTGCTCAGTGCTCAGAGTGTTGGGTGCTCAGTACTCAGGGTGCTGGGTGCTCAGTGCTCAGTGCTCAGGGTGCTCATCGCTCAGGGTGATCGGTGCTCTGGGTGCTGGGTGCTCAGTGCTCGGGGTGCTGGGTGCTCAGTGCTCAGTGCTCAGGGTGCTGGGTGCTCAGTGCTCAGTGTTCAGGGTGCTGGGTGTTCAGTACTCAGGGTGCTCGGTGCTTAGTGCTCGGGGTGCTGGGTGCTCAGTACTCAGGGTGCTGGGTGCTCAGTGCTCGGGGTGCTGGGTGCTCAGTGCTCATGGTGATCAATGCTCAGTACTCAGGGTGCTGGGTGCTCAGTGCTCAGGGTGCTGGGTGCTCAGTCCTCAGGGTGCTCAGTACTCAGGGTGCTCGGTGCTCAGTGCTCAGTACTCAGGGTGCTCAGTACTCAGGGTGCTGGGTGCTCAGTGCTCAGGGTGCTGGGTGCTCAGTACTCAGGGTGCTGGGTGCTCAGTACTCGGGGTGCTGGGTGCTCAGTACTCAGGGTGCTGGGTGCTCAGTGCTCGGGGTGCTGGGTGCTCAGTCCTCAGGGTGATCAGTGCTCGCGGTGCTCGGTGCTCAGTACTCAGGGTGCTGAGTGCCCAGTACTCAGGGTTCTGGGTGCTCAGTACTCAGGGTGCTGGGTGCTCAGTACTCAGGGTGCTGTCTGCTCAGTGCTCAGGGTGCTGTGCGCTCAGTGCTCAGGGTGCTGGGTGCTCCGTACTCGGGGTGCTCAGTGCTCAGTACTCAGGGTGCTGGGTGCTCAGTACTCAGGGTGCTGGGTGCTCAGTGCTCGGCGTGCTCGGTGCTCAGTACTCGGGGTGCTGGGTGCTCAGTACTCGGGGTGCTGGGTGCTCAGGACTCAGGGTGCTGGGTGCTCAGTGCTCGGGGTGCTGGGTGCTCAGTGCTGAGTGTGCTGGCTGCTCAGTGCTCATGGTGCTGGGTGCTCAGTACTCAGGGTGCTCGGTGCTCAGTACTCAGGGTGCTCAGTGCTCAGTACTAAGCGTGCTGGGTGCTCAGTGCTCAGGGTCCTCGGTGCTCAGTACTCAGTGTGCTCAGTGCTCAGTACACAGCGTGCTTTGTGCTCAGTGCTGAGGGTGCTGGGTGCTCAGTACTCAGGGTGCTGGGTGCTCAGTACACAGGGTGCTGGGTGCTCAGTACTCAGGGTGCTGGGTGCTCAGTGCTCGGGGTGCTCGGTGATCATTACTCAGGGTGCTGGGTGCTCAGTGCTCAGTGTGCTGGGTACTCAGTACTCAGGGTGCTGGGTGCTCAGTACTCAGGGTGCTGGGTGCTCAGTGCTCAGGGTGCTGGGTGCTCAGTCCTCAGGGTGCTGGGTGCTCAGTACTCAGGGTGTTCGGTGCTCAGTACTCAAGGTGCTCAGTGCTCAGTACTCAGGGTGCTGGTTGCTCAGTGCTCGGGGTGCTCGGTGCTCAGTACTCAGGGTGCTGGGTGCTTAGTACTCAGGGTGCTGGGTGCTCAGTACTCAGGGTGCTGGGTGCTCAGTACTCAGGGTGCTGGGTGCTCAGTACTCGGGGTGCTGGGTGCTCAGTACTCAGGGTGCTGGGTGCTCAGTGCTCGGGGTGCTGGGTGCTCAGTCCTCAGGGTGATCAGTGCTCGCGGTGCTCGGTGCTCAGTACTCAGGGTGCTGAGTGCCCAGTACTCAGGGTTCTGGGTGCTCAGTACTCAGGGTGCTGGGTGCTCAGTACTCAGGGTGCTGTCTGCTCAGTGCTCAGGGTGCTGTGCGCTCAGTGCTCAGGGTGCTGGGTGCTCCGTACTCGGGGTGCTCAGTGCTCAGTACTCAGGGTGCTGGGTGCTCAGTACTCAGGGTGCTGGGTGCTCAGTGCTCGGCGTGCTCGGTGCTCAGTACTCGGGGTGCTGGGTGCTCAGTACTCGGGGTGCTGGGTGCTCAGGGCTCACGGTGCTGGGTGCTCAGTGCTCGGGGTGCTGGGTGCTCAGTGCTGAGTGTGCTGGCTGCTCAGTGCTCATGGTGCTGGGTGCTCAGTACTCAGGGTGCTCGGTGCTCAGTACTCAGGGTGCTCAGTGCTCAGTACTAAGCGTGCTGGGTGCTCAGTGCTCAGGGTCCTCGGTGCTCAGTACTCAGTGTGCTCAGTGCTCAGTACACAGCGTGCTTTGTGCTCAGTGCTGAGGGTGCTGGGTGCTCAGTACTCAGGGTGCTGGGTGCTCAGTACACAGGGTGCTGGGTGCTCAGTACTCAGGGTGCTGGGTGCTCAGTGCCCGGGGTGCTCGGTGATCATTACTCAGGGTGCTGGGTGCTCAGTGCTCAGTGTGCTGGGTACTCAGTACTCAGGGTGCTGGGTGCTCAGTACTCAGGGTGCTGGGTGCTCAGTGCTCAGGGTGCTGGGTGCTCAGTCCTCAGGGTGCTGGGTGCTCAGTACTCAGGGTGTTCGGTGCTCAGTACTCAAGGTGCTCAGTGCTCAGTACTCAGGGTGCTGGTTGCTCAGTGCTCGGGGTGCTCGGTGCTCAGTACTCAGGGTGCTGGGTGCTTAGTACTCAGGGTGCTGGGTGCTCAGTACTCAGGGTGCTGGGTGCTCAGTACTCAGGGTGCTGGGTGCTCAGTACTCAGGGTGATGGGTGCACAGTGCTCAGGGTGCTGGGTGCTCAGTATTCAGGGTGCTGGGTGCTCAGTACTCAGGGTGATCGGTGCTTAGTACTCAGGGTGCTGGGTGCTCAGTGCTCAGGGTGCTGGGTACTCAGTACTCAGGGTGCTGGGTGCTCAGTACTCAGGGTGCTGGGTGCTCAGTGCTCAGGGTGCTGGGTGCTCAGTGCTCAGGGTGCTGGGTGCTCAGTACTCAGGGTGCTGGGTGCTCAGTGCTCAGGGTGATCGTTGCTCAGTACTCAGTGTGCTCAGTACTCAGGGTGCTGGGTGCTCAGTGCTCAGGGTGCTGGGTGCTCAGTACTCAGGGTGCTGGGTGCTCAGTTCTCGGGGTGCTGGGTGCTCAGTGCTCAGGGTGATCGGTGCTCAGTACTCAAGGCGCTGGGTGCTCAGTCCTTGGGGTGCTGGGTGCTCAGGGCTCGGGGTGCTGTGTGCTCAGTGCTCAGTGCTCAGGCTGCTGGGGGCTCAGTGCTCAGTGCTCAGGGTGCTTGGTGCTCAGTACTCAGGGTGCTGGGTGCTCAGTACTCAGGGTGCTGGGTGCTCAGTTCTCAGGGTGCTGGGTGCTCAGTACTCTGTGTGTTGGGTGCTCAGTACTCAGGGTGCTGGGTGCTCAGTGCTCAGGGTGCTGGGTGCTCAGTACTCAGGGTGCTGGGTGCTCAGTGCTCGCGGTGCTCGGTGCTCAGTACTCAAGGTGCTGGGTGCTCAGTGCTCAGGGTGCAGGGTGCTCAGTCCTCGGGGTGCTCCGTGCTCAGTTCTCAGGGTGCTGGGTGCTCAGTACTCAGGGTGCTCGGTGCTCAGTACTCAGGGTTTTCAGTGCTCAGGGTGCTGGGTGCTCAGTACTCAGGGTGCTCAGTGCTCAGTACTCGGGGTGCTGGGTGCTCAGTACTCAGGGTGCTCAGTGCTCAATACTCGGGGTGCTGGTTGCTCAGTGCTCAGTGTGCTCAGTGCTCAGTGCTCAGGGTGCTGGGTGCTCAGTGCTCGGGGCGCTGGGTGCTCAGTGCTCGGGGTGCTGGGTGCTCAGTACTCAGGGTGCTGTGTGCTCAGTGCTCAGTACTCAGCGTGCTGGGTGCTCAGTGCTCAGAGTGTTGGGTGCTCAGTACTCAGGGTGCTGGGTGCTCAGTGCTCAGTGCTCAGGGTGCTGGGTGCTCAGTGCTCAGTGTTCAGGGTGCTGGGTGTTCAGTACTCAGGGTGCTCGGTGCTTAGTGCTCGGGGTGCTGGGTGCTCAGTACTCAGGGTGCTGGGTGCTCAGTGCTCGGGGTGCTGGGTGCTCAGTGCTCATGGTGATCAATGCTCAGTACTCAGGGTGCTGGGTGCTCAGTGCTCAGGCTGCTGGGTGCTCAGTCCTCAGGGTGCTCAGTACTCAGGGTGCTCGGTGCTCAGTGCTCAGTACTCAGGGTGCTCAGTACTCAGGGTGCTGGGTGCTCAGTGCTCAGGGTGCTGGGTGCTCAGTACTCAGGGTGCTGGGTGCTCAGTACTCGGGGTGCTGGGTGCTCAGTACTCAGGGTGCTGGGTGCTCAGTGCTCGGGGTGCTGGGTGCTCAGTCCTCAGGGTGATCAGTGCTCGCGGTGCTCGGTGCTCAGTACTCAGGGTGCTGAGTGCCCAGTACTCAGGGTTCTGGGTGCTCAGTACTCAAGGTGCTGGGTGCTAAGTACTCAGGGTGCTGGGTGCTCAGTGCTCGGGGTGTTCGGTGCTGAGTACTGAGCATCCAGCACCCCGAGCACTGAGCACCCAGCACCCTGAGAACTGAGCACCCAGCACCCTGAGCACTGAGCACCCAGCACCCTGAGTGCTGAGCACCCAGTACCCTGAGCACTGAGCACCCAGCACCCTGAGTACTGAGCATCCAGCACCCCGAGCACTGAGCACCCAGCACCCTGAGCACTGAGCACCCTGAGTACTGAGCACCCAGCACCCTGAGTACTGAGCATCCAGCACCCCGAGCACTGAGCACTCAGCACTCTCTGTACTGAGCACTGAGTAACCAGCACCCCGAGCACTGAGCACCCAGCACCCTGTGTACTGAGCACTGAGTAACCAGCACCCCGAGCACTGAGCACCCAGCACCCTGAGTACTGAGCACCCAGCACCCTGAGCACTGAGCACCCAGCACCCCGAGCACTGAGCACCCAGCACCCAGAGCACTGAGCACTGAGCACCCTGAGTACTGAGCACTGAGCACCCTGAGCACTGAGCACCTAGCACCCTGAGTACTGATCACTGAGCACCCTGAGCACTGAGCACCCAGCACCCTGAGTACTTAGCACCCAGCAACCTGAGCACTGAGGACCGAGCACCCTGAGTACTAAGCACATAGCACCCTGAGTACTGAGCACCCAGCACCCTGAGCACTGAGCACCCAGCACGCTGAGTACTGAGCTCTGAGCACCCTGAGTACTGAGCACCGAGCACCCTGAGCACTGAGCACCCAGCACGCTGAGTACTGTGCACAGAGCACCCTGAGTACTGAGCACCGAGCACCCTGAGTACTGAGCACCCAGCATCCGGAGTACTGAGCACCCAGCACCCTGAGTACTAAGCACCGAGCACCCTGAGTACTGAGCACCCAGCACCCTGAGCACTGAACACACAGCACCCTGAGTACTGAGCACCTCGAGCACTGAGTACCAAGCACCCTGAGTACTGAGCACCGAGCACCCCGAGCACTGAGCACCCAGCACCCCGAGCACTGAGCACCCAGCACCCCGAGCACTGAGCACCCAGCACCCTGTGTACAGAGCACCCAGCACCCTGAGTACTGAGCACCCAGCACCCTTAGCACCGAGCACCCAGCACCCTGAGCACTGAGCACCCAGCACCCTGAGCACTGAGCACCCAGCACCTTGAGCACTGAGCACCCAGCACCCTGAGTACTGAGCACTGAGCACCCAGCACCCCGAGCACTGCTCACCCAGCACCCTGAGTACTAAGCACCCAGCACCCTGAGTACTGAGCACCCAGCACCCTGAGTACTGAGCACCCAGCGTACTGAGCACCGAGCACCCCGAGCACTGAGCACCCAGCACCCGGAGCACTGAGCACCCAGCACCCCGAGCACTGAGCACCCAGCTCCCCGAGCACTGAGCACCCAGCACCCCGAGCACTGAGCACTGAGCACCCTGCGTACTGAGCACTGAGCACCCTGAGTACTGAGCACCGAGCACCCTGAGTACTGAGCACCCAGCACACCGAGTACTGAGCACCCAGCACCCTGAGTACTGAGCACCCAGCACCCGGAGCACTGAGCACCGAGCACCCCGAGCACTGAGCACCCAGCACCCTGAGTACTGAGCACCCAGCTCCCCGAGCACTGAGCACCCAGCACTCTGAGTACTGAGCACCGAGCACCCTGAGTACTGAGCACCCAGCACCCTGAGTACCGAGCACCCAGCGTACTGAGCACCGAGCACCCAGCACCCTGAGTACTGAGCACCCAGCACCCTGAGCACTGAGCACCCAGCACCCTGAGTACTGAGCACTGAGCACCCTGAGTACTGAGCACCGAGCACCCCGAGCACTGAGCACCCAGCACCCTGAGCACTGAGCACCCAGCACCCTGAGCACTGAGCACCCAGCACCCTGAGTACTGAGCAGCCAGCACCCTGAGTAATGAACACCCAGCACCCTGAGCACTGAGCACTGAGCACCCAGCACCCTGAGCACTGAGCACCCAGCACCCGGAGCACTGAGCACCCTGAGCACTGAGCACTGAGCACCCAGCACCCTGAGCACCCAGCACCCTGAGCACTGAGCACCCTGAGCACTGAGCACTGAGCACCCAGCACCCTGAGTACTGAGCACCCAACACTCTGAGCACTGAGCACCCAGCACGCTGAGTACTGAGCACTTAGCACCCAGCACCCTGAGTACTGAGCACCCAGCACCCCGAGCACTGAGCACCCAGCACCCTGTGTACTGAGCACCGAGCACCTCGAGCACTGAGCAACCAGCACCCTGAGTACTGAGCACCCAGCACCCCGAGAATGATCACCCATCACCCCGAGCACTGAGCACCCAGCACCCTGAGCTCTGAGCACCCAGCACCCTGAGTACTGAGCACCCTGAGTACTGACCACCCAGCACCCTGAGTACTGAGCACCCAGCACCCTGAGTACTGAGCACACAGCACCCTGAGTACTGAGCACTGAGCACCCAGAGAACTGAGCACCCAGCACCCCGAGGACTGAGCATCCAGCACCCTGTGCACTGAGCACTGAGCATCCAGCACCCCGAGCCCTGAGCACACTGAGCACTTAGCACCCTGAGTACTGAGCACCCAGCACCCTGAGTACTGAGCACCCTGCACCCTGAGCACTGAGCACCCAGCACCCTGAGTACTGAGCACCCAGCACCCTGAGTACTGAGCACCGAGCACCCCGAGCACTGAGCACCCAGCACCCTGAGCACTGAGCACCCAGCACCCCGAGCAGTGAGCACCCAGCACCCTGAGCACTGAGCACCCAGCACCCCGAGTACTGAGCACCGAGCACCCCGAGAACTGAGCACCCAGCAACCCGAGCACTGAGCACCCTGAACACTGAGCACCCAGCACCCCGAGTACTGAGCAATGAGCACCCTGAGTACTGAGCACCCAGCACCCCGAGTACTGAGCACTGAGCACTAGGAATACTGAGCATCCAGCACCCTGAGCACTGAGCACTGAGAACCATGAGTACTGAGCACCGAGCACCCAGAGCACTGAGCACCCAGCACCAAGAGTACTGAGCACCGAGCTCCCCGAGCACTGAGCACCCAGCACCCCGAGCAGTGAGCACCCAGCACCCTGAGCCCTGAGCACCCTGAGTACTGAGCACTGAGCACCCTGAGTACTGAGCACTGAGCACCCTGAGTACTGAGCACCCAGCACCCTGAGTACTGAGCACCCAGCACCCTGAGTACTGAGCACCCAGCACCCTGAGCAATGAGCACCCTGAGTACTGAGCACCCAGCACCCTGAGCACTGAGCACCCAGCACCCTGAGTACTGAGCAACCAGCACCCTGTGCACTGAGCACCCAGCACCCTGAGTACTGAGCATCCAGCACCCCGAGCACTGAGCACCCTGAATTCTGAGCACCCAGCACCCTGAGTACTGAGCTCCCAGCACCCTGAGCACTGAGCAACCTGAGTACTGAGCACTGAGCACCCTGAGTACTGAGCACTGAGCACCCTGAGTACTGAGCACCCAGCACCCTGAGTACTGAGCACCCAGCACCCTGAGTACTGAGCACCCAGCACCCTGAGCAATGAGCACCCTGAGTACTGAGCACCCAGCACCTTGAGCACTGAGCACCGAGCACCCCGAGCACTGAGCACACAGCACCCGGAGTACTGAGCACCCAGCACCCTGAGTACTAAGCACCGAGCACCCTGAGTACTGAGCACCCAGCACCCTGAGCACTGAACACACAGCACCCTGAGTACTGAGCACCGAGCACCCCGAGCACTGAGCACCCAGCACCCCGAGCACTGAGCACCGAGCACCCCGAGCACTGAGCACCCAGCACCCTGAGTACTGAGCACCCAGAACCCTGAGTACTGAGCACCCAGGACCCCGAGCACTGAGCACCCAGCACCCTGAGCACTGAGCACCCAGCACACTGAGCACTGAGCACCCAGCACCCCGAGCACTGAGCACCAAGCACCCTGAGTACTGAGCACTGAGCACCCAGCACCCCGAGCACTGAGCACCCAGCACCCTGAGTACTGAGCACTGAGCACCCAGCACCCCGAGCACTGAGCACCCAGCACCCTGAGAACTGAGCACCCAGCACCCGAGTACTGAGCACCCAGCACAATGAGTACTGAGCACCCAGCTCCCTGAGTACTGAGCACCGTGCACCCCGAGTACTGAGCACCCAGCACCCTGAGTACTGAGCACTCAGCACCCTGAGCACTGAGGACCCAGCACCCTGAGTACTGAGCACCGAGCACCCTGAGTACTGAGCACCCAGCACCCTGAGTACTGAGCACCCAGCACACTGAGTACTGAGCACCCAGAACCCTGAGCACTGATCACCCAGCACCCTGAGTACTGAGCACCGAGTACCCTGAGTACTGAGCACCCAGCACCCCGAGCACTGAGCACCCAGCACCCTGAGTACTGAGCACTGAGCACCCAGCGCCCCGAGCACTGAGCACCCAGCACCCTGTGTACTGAGCACTGAGTACCCAGTACCCCGAGCAATGAGACCTAGCACCCTGAGCACTGAGCACCCAGCACCCCGAGTACTGAGCACCCAGCACCCCGAGCACTGAGCACCCAGCACCCTGAGCACTGAGCACCCAGCACCCTGAGTACTGAGCACCCAGCACCCCGAGTACTGAGCACCCAGCACCCTGAGCACTGTGCACCCAGCACCCTGAGCACTGAGCACCGAGAACCCTGAGTAATGAGCACCCAGCACCCTGAGTACTGAGCACCCAGCACCCTGAGCACTGAGCACCCAGCACCCTGAGCACTGAGCACCCAGCACCAAGAGTACTGAGCACCGAGCTCCCCGAGCACTGAGCACCCAGCACCCCGAGCAGTGAGCACCCAGCACCCTGAGCCCGGAGCACCCTGAGTACTGAGCACTGAGCACCCTGAGTACTGAGCACTGAGCACCCTGAGTACTGAGCACCCAGCACCCTGAGTACTGAGCACCCAGCACCCTGAGTACTGATCACCCAGCACCCTGATCAATGAGCACCCTGAGTACTGAGCACCCAGCACCCTGAGCACTGAGCACCCAGCACCCTGAGTACTGAGCAACCAGCACCCTGTGCACTGAGCACCCAGCACCCTGAGTACTGAGTATCCAGCACCCCGAGCACTGAGCACCCTGAATTCTGAGCACCCAGCACCCTGAGTACTGAGCACCCAGCACTCTGAGCAATGATCACCCTGAGTACTGAGCACCCAGCACCTTGAGCACTGAGCACCGAGCACCCCGAGCACTGAGCACACAGCACCCGGAGTACTGAGCACCCAGCACCCTGAGTACTAAGCACCGAGCACCCTGAGTACTGAGCACCCAGCACCCTGAGCACTGAACACACAGCACCCTGAGTACTGAGCACGCCGAGCACTGAGCACCCAGCACCCTGAGTACTGAGCACCGAGCACCCCGAGCACTGAGCACCCAGCACCCCGAGCACTGAGCACCGAGCACCCCGAGCACTGAGCACCCAGCACCCTGAGTACTGAGCACCCAGAACCCTGAGTACTGAGCACCCAGGACCCCGAGCACTGAGCACCCAGCACCCTGAGCACTGAGCACCCAGCACACTGAGCACTGAGCACCCAGCACCCCGAGCACTGAGCACCAAGCACCCTGAGTACTGAGCACTGAGCACCCAGCACCCCGAGCACTGAGCACCCAGCACCCTGAGTACTGAGCACTGAGCACCCAGCACCCCGAGCACTGAGCACCCAGCACCCTGAGCACTGAGCACCCAGCACCCGAGTACTGAGCACCCAGCACAATGAGTACTGAGCCCCCAGCTCCCTGAGTACTGAGCACCCTGCACCCCGAGTACTGAGCACCCAGCACCCTGAGTACTGAGCACTCAGCACCCTGAGCACTGAGGACCCAGCACCCTGAGTACTGAGCACCGAGCACCCTGAGTACTGAGCACCCAGCACCCTGAGTACTGAGCACCCAGCACACTGAGTACTGAGCACCCAGCACCCTGAGCACTGATCACCCAGCACCCTGAGTACTGAGCACCGAGTACCCTGAGTACTGACCACCCAGCACCCCGAGCACTGAGCACCCAGCACCCTGAGTACTGAGCACTGAGCACCCAGCGCCCCGAGCACTGAGCACCCAGCACCCTGTGTACTGAGCACTGAGTACCCAGTACCCCGAGCAATGAGACCTAGCACAATGAGCACTGAGCACCCAGCACCCCGAGTACTGAGCACCCAGCACCCCGAGCACTGAGCACCCAGCACCCTGAGCACTGAGCACCCAGCACCCTGAGTACTGAGCACCCAGCACCCCGAGTACTGAGCACCCAGCACCCTGAGCACTGTGCACCCAGCACCCTGAGCACTGAGCACCGAGAACCCTGAGTAATGAGCACCCAGCACCCTGAGTACTGAGCACCCAGCACCCTGAGCACTGAGCACCCAGCACCCTGAGCACTGAGCACCCAGCACCCTGAGCACTGTGCACCCAGCACCCTGAGCACTGAGCACCGAGAACCCTGAGTAATGAGCACCCAGCACCCTTAGTACTGAACACCCAGCACCCCGAGCACTGAGCACCCAGCACCCTGAGCACTGAGCACCGACCACCCTGAGTACTGAGCACCCAGCACCCTGAGTACTGAGCACCCAGCACCCTGAGCACTGAGCACCCAGCACGCTGAGCACTGAGCACCCAGCACCCTGAGTACTGAGCACCCAGCACCCTGAGTACTGAACACCCAGCACCCTGAGCACTGAGCACTGAGCACCCAGCACCCTGAGCACTGAGCACTGAGCACCCAGCACCCTGAGCACTGAGCACCCAGCACCCTGAGCACTGAGCACCCAGCACTCTGAGCACCCAGCACCCTGAGCACTGAGCACCCTGAGCACTGAGCACTGAGCACCCAGCACCCTGAGTACTGAGCACACAACACTCTGAGCACTGAGCAACCAGCAAGCTGAGTACTGAGCACTGAGCACCCAGCACCCTGAGCACTGAGCACTGAGCACCCAGCACACTGAGCACTGAGCACCCAGCACCCCGAGCACTGAGCACCCAGCACCCTGAGCACCCAGCACCCTGAGCACTGAGCACCCTGAGCACTGAGCACTGAGGACCCAGCACCCTGAGTACTGAGCACCCAACACTCTGATCACTGAGCAACCAGCACCCTGAGCACTGAGCACCCAGCACCCTGAGTACTGAGCACCCAGCACCCTGAGTATTAAGCACCCTGAGTACTGACCTCCCAGCACCCTGAGTACTGAGCACCCAGCACCCTGTGTACTGAGCACCGAGCACCAGAGCACTGAGCACCCAGCACCCTGAGCACTGAGCACCCAGCACCCTGAGTATTAAGCACCCTGAGTACTGACCACCCAGCACCCTGAGTACTGAGCACCCTGCACACCGAGCACTGAGCTCCCTGAGTTCTGAGCACCCGGCACCCTGAGTACTGAGCTCACAGCACCCTGAGTACTGAGCACTGAGCACACAGAGAACTGAGCACCCAGCACCCCGAGGACTGAGCACCCAGCACCCTGTGCACTGAGCACTGAGCATCCAGCACCCCGAGCACTGAGCACCCGGAGCTCTTAGCACCCTAAGTACTGAGCACCCAGCACCCTGAGTACTGAGCACCCAGCACCCTGAGCACTGAGCACCCAGCACCCTGAGTACTGAGCACCGCACACCCCGAGCACTGAGCACCCAGCACCCTGAGCACTGAGCACCCAGCACCCCGAGCAGTGAGCACCCAGCACCCTGAGCACTGAGCACCCAGCACCCCGAGTACTGAGCAACGAGCACCCCGAGAACTGAGCAACCAGCACCCCGAGCACTGAGCACTGAGCACCCTGAGCACTGAGCACCCAGAACCCCGAGTACTGAGCACTGAGCACCCTGAGTACTGAGCACCCAGCACCCCGAGTACTGAGCACTGAGCACTAGGAGTACTGAGCACCCAGCACCCTGAGCACTGAGCACTGAGAACCCTGCGTACTGAGCACCGAGCACCCCGAGCACTGAGCACCCAGCACCCTGAGTACTGAGCACCGATCTCCCCGAGCACTGAGCACACTGAGTACTGAGCACCCAGCACCCTGAGTACTGAGCACCGAGCACCCCGAGCACTGAGCACCCAGCACCCCGCGCACTGAGCACCCAGCACCCTGAGTACTGAGCACCCAGCACCCCGAGAATGAGCACCCTGAGCACTGAGTACCCAACACCATGAGTACTGAGCACCGAGCACCATGAGTACTGAGCACCCAGTACCCTGAGCACTGAACACACAGCACCCTGAGTACTGAGCACCCCGAGCACTGAGCACCCAGCACTCTGAGCACGGAGGACCCAGCAACCTGAGTACTGAGCACCCAGCACCCTGAGCACTGAGCACCCAGCACCCTGAGTACTGAGCACCCAGCACCCTGAGCACTGAGCACCCAGCACCCTGAGTACTGAGCATCCAGCACCCCGAGCACTGAGCACCCAGCACCCTGAGTACTGAGCACTGAGCACCCAGCACCCCGAGCACTGAGCACTCAGCACCCTGTGTACTGAGCACTGAGTACCCAGCACCCCGAGCACTGAGCACCCAGCACCCTGAGCACCCTGAGTACTGAGCACCCAGCACCCTGAGCACTGAGCACCCAGCACCCCGAGCACTGAGCACCCAGCACCCAGAGTACTGAGCACTGAGCACCCTGCACCCTGAGTACTGAGCACCCAGCACCCTGAGCGCTGAGGACCAAGTACCCTGAGTACTAAGCACGCAGCACCCTGAGTACTGAGCACCCAGCACCCTGAGCACTGAGCACCCAGCACGCTGAGTACTGAGCACTGAGCAAGCTGAGTACTGAGCACTGAGCAAGCTGAGTACTGAGCACCGAGCACCCTGAGCACTGAGCACCCAGCACCCTGAGTACTGAGCACCCAGCACCCTGAGTACTGAACACCCAGCACCCTGAGCACTGAGCACTGAGCACCCAGCACCCTGAGCACTGAGCACTGAGCACCCAGTACCCTGAGCACTGAGCAAACTGCACCCCGAGCACTGAGCACCCAGCACCCTGAGCACCCAGAACCCTGAGCACTGAGCACCCTGAGCACTGAGCACTGAGTACCCAGCATCCTGAGTACTGAGCACCCAACACTCTGAGCACTGAGCACCCAGCACGCTGAGTACTGAGCACTGAGCACACAGCACCCTGAGTACTGAGCACCCAGCACCCCGAGCACTGAGCACCCAGCACCCTGTGTACTGAGCACCGAGCACCCCGAGCACTGAGCACCCAGCACCCCGAGCACTGAGCACGCAGCACCCTGAGCACTGAGCACCCAGCACCCTGAGTATTAAGCACCCTGAGTACTGACCACCCAGCACCCTGAGTACTGAGCACCCTGCTCCCCGAGCACTGAGCTCCCTGAGTACTGAGCACCCAGCACCATGAGTACTGAGCACTGAGCACCCCGAGTACTGAGCACCGAGCACCCCGAGCACTGAGCACCCAGCACCCCGAGCACCGAGCACCCTGAGTACTGAGCACCCAGCACCCTGAGCACTGAGCACCCAGCACCCTGAGCACTGAGCACCCAGCACCCTGAGCACTGAGTACCCAACACCATGAGTACTGAGCACCGAGCACCATGAGTACTGAGCACCCAGTACCCTGAGCACTGAACACACAGCACCCTGAGTACTGAGCACCCCGAGCACTGAGCACCCAGCACTCTGAGCACGGAGGACCCAGCAACCTGAGTACTGAGCACCCAGCACCCTGAGCACTGAGCACCCAGCACCCTGAGTACTGAGCACCCAGCACCCTGAGCACTGAGCACCCAGCACCCTGAGTACTGAGCATCCAGCACGCCGAGCACTGAGCACCCAGCACCCTGAGTACTGAGCACTGAGCACCCAGCACCCCGAGCACTGAGCACTCAGCACCCTGGGTACTGAGCACTGAGTACCCAGCACCCCGAGCACTGAGCACCCAGCACCCTGAGCACCCTGAGTACTGAGCACCCAGCACCCTGAGCAATGAGCACCCAGCACCCCGAGCACTGAGCACCCAGCACCCAGAGTACTGAGCACTGAGCACCCTGCACCCTGAGTACTGAGCACCCAGCACCCTGAGCGCTGAGGACCAAGTACCCTGAGTACTAAGCACGCAGCACCCTGAGTACTGAGCACCCAGCACCCTGAGCACTGAGCACCCAGCACGCTGAGTACTGAGCACTGAGCAAGCTGAGTACTGAGCACTGAGCAAGCTGAGTACTGAGCACCGAGCACCCTGAGCACTGAGCACCCAGCACCCTGAGTACTGAGCACCCAGCACCCTGAGTACTGAACACCCAGCACCCTGAGCACTGAGCACTGAGCACCCAGCACCCTGAGCACTGAGCACTGAGCACCCAGTACCCTGAGCACTGAGCAAACTGCACCCCGAGCACTGAGCACCCAGCACCCTGAGCACCCAGAACCCTGAGCACTGAGCACCCTGAGCACTGAGCACTGAGTACCCAGCATCCTGAGTACTGAGCACCCAACACTCTGAGCACTGAGCACCCAGCACGCTGAGTACTGAGCACTGAGCACACAGCACCCTGAGTACTGAGCACCCAGCACCCCGAGCACTGAGCACCCAGCACCCTGTGTACTGAGCACCGAGCACCCCGAGCACTGAGCACCCAGCACCCCGAGCACTGAGCACGCAGCACCCTGAGCACTGAGCACCCAGCACCCTGAGTATTAAGCACCCTGAGTACTGACCACCCAGCACCCTGAGTACTGAGCACCCTGCTCCCCGAGCACTGAGCTCCCTGAGTACTGAGCACCCAGCACCATGAGTACTGAGCACTGAGCACCCCGAGTACTGAGCACCGAGCACCCCGAGCACTGAGCACCCAGCACCCCGAGCACCGAGCACCCTGAGTACTGAGCACCCAGCACCCTGAGCACTGAGCACCCAGCACCCTGAGCACTGAGCACCCAGCACCCTGAGCACTGAGTACCCAGCACCCTGAGTACTGAGCACCGAGCACCCCGAGCACTGAGCACCCAGCACCCCGAGCACCGAGCACCCTGAGTACTGAGCACCCAGCACCCTGAGTACTGAGCACCCAGCACCCTGAGTACTGAGCACCCAGCACTCTGAGCAATGATCACCCTGAGTACTGAGCACCCAGCACCTTGAGCACTGAGCACCGAGCACCCCGAGCACTGAGCACCCAGCAACCGGAGTACTGAGCACCCAGCACCCTGAGTACTAAGCACCGAGCACCCTGAGTAGTGAGGACCCAGCACCCTGAGCACTGAACACACAGCACCCTGAGTACTGAGCACCCCGAGCACTGAGCACCCAGCACCCTGAGTACTGAGCACCGAGCACCCCGAGCACTGAGCACCCAGCACCCCGAGCACTGAGCACCCAGCAGAACGAGCACTGAGCACCCAGCACCCTGAGTACTGAGCACACAGAACATTGAGTACTGATCACCCAGGACCCCGAGCACTGAGCACCCAGCACCCTGAGCACTGAACACCCAGCACCCTGAGCACTGAGCACCCAGCACCCCGAGCACTGAGCACCAAGCACCCTGAGTACTGAGCACTGAGCACCCAGCACCCCGAGCACTGAGCACCCAGCACCCTGAGTACTGAGCACTGAGCACCCAGCACCCCGAGCACTGAGCACCCAGCACCCTGAGCACTGAGCACCCAGCACCCGAGTACTGAGCACCCAGCACAATGAGTACTGAGCACCCAGCTCCCTGAGTACTGAGCACCCAGCACCCCGAGTACTGAGCACCCAGCACCCTGAGTACTGAGCACTCAGCTCCCTGAGCACTGAGGACCCAGCACCCTGAGTACTGAGCACCGAGCACCCCGAGGACTGAGCACCCAGCACCCTGAGCACTGTGCACCCAGCACCCTGAGCACTGAGCACCGAGAACCCTGAGTACTGAGCACCCAGCACCCGGAGTACTGAGCACCCAGCACCCTGAGCACTGAGCACCCATCACCCTGAGCACTGAGCACCCAGCACCCTGAGTACTGAGCAGCCAGCACCCTGAGTACTGAGCACCCAGCACCCTGAGCACTGAGCAATGAGCACCCAGCACCCTGAGCACTGAGCACTGAGCACCCAGCACCCTGAGCACTGAGCACCCAGCACCCCGAGCACTGAGCACCCAGCACCCTGAGCACCCAGCACCCTGAGCATTGAGCACCCTGAGCACTGAGCACTGAGCACCCAGCACCCTGAGTACTGAGCACCCAACACTCTGAGCACTGAGCACCCAGCACGCTGAGTACTGAGCACTGAGCACACAGGACCCTGAGTACTGAGCACCCAGCACCCCGAGCGCTGAGCACCCAGCACCCTGAGCACTGAGCACCCAGCACCCTGAGTACTGAGCTCCCTGAGTACTGAGAACCCAGCACCCTGAGTACTGAGCACACAGCACCCTGAGTACTGAGCACTGAGCACCCAGAGAACTGAGCACCCAGCACCCCGAGGACTGAGCACCCAGCACCCTGTGCACTGAGCACTGTGCATCCAGCACCCCGAGGACTGAGCACCCTGAGCTCTTAGCACCCTGAGTACTGAGCACCCAGCACCCTGAGTACTGAGCACCCAGCACCCTGAGCACTGAGCACCCAGCACCCTGAGTACTGAGCACCCAGCACCCTGACTACTGAGCACCGAGCACCCCGAGCACTGAGCACCCAGCACCCTGAGCACTGAGCACCCAGCACCCCGAGCACTGAGCACCGAGCACCCTGAGCACTGAGCACCCAGCACCCCGAGTACTGAGCACCGAGCACCCCGAGCACTGAGCACCCAGCAACCTGAGCACTGAGCACCCAGCACCCCGAGCACTGAGCACCGAGCACCCTGAGCACTGAGCACCCAGCACCCCGAGTACCTAGCACCCAGCACCCCGAGTACTGAGCACTGAGCACTAGGAGTACTGAGCATCCAGCACCCTGAGCACTGAGCACTGAGAACCCTGAGTACTGAGCACCGAGCACCCCGAGCACTGAGCACCCAGCACCCTGAGTACTGAGCACCGAGCTCCCCGAGCACTGAGCACCCAGCACCCCGAGCAGTGAGCACCCAGCACCCTGAGCCCTGAGCACCCTGAGTACTGAGCACTGAGCACCCAGCACCCTGAGCCCTGAGCACCCTGAGTACTGAGCACTGAGCTCCCTGAGTACTGAGCACTGAGCACCCTGAGTACAGAGCACACAGCACCCTGAGTACTGAGCACCCAGCACCCTGAGTACTGAGCACCCAGCACCCTGAGCAATGAGCACCCTGAGTACTGAGAACCCAGCACCCTGAGCACTGAGCACCCAGCACCCTGAGTACTGAGCAACCAGCATCCTGAGCCCTGAGCACCCAGCACCCTGAGTACTGAGCATCCAGCACCCCGAGCACTGAGCACACTGAGTACTGAGCACCCAACACCCTGAGTACTAAGCACCCAGCACTCTGAGCAATGATCACCCTGAGTACTGAGCACCCAGCACCTTGAGCACTGAGCACCGAGCACCCCGAGCACTGAGCACCCAGCACCCGGAGTACTGAGCACCCAGCACCCTGAGTACTAAGCACCGAGCACCCTGAGTACTGATCACACAGCACCCTGAGCACTGAACACACAGCACCCCGAGCACTGAGCACCCAGCATCCCGAGCACTGAGCACCCAGCACCCTGAGCCCTGAGCACCCTGAGTACTGAGCACTGAGCACCCTGAGTACTGAGCACTGAGCACCCTGAGTACTGAGCACCCCGAGCACTGAGCACCCAGCACCCTGAGTACTGAGGACCGAGCACCCCGAGCACTGAGCACCCAGCACCCTGAGCACTGAGCACCCAGCACCCCAAGCACTGAGCACCCAGCACCCTGAGTACTGAGCACCCAGAACCCTGAGTACTGAGCACCCAGAACCCCGAGCACTGAGCACCCAGCACCCTGAGCACTGAGCACCCAGCACCCTGAGCACTGAGCACCCAGCACCCCGAGCACTGAGCACCAAGCACCCTGAGCACTGAGTACCCAACACCATGAGTACTGAGCACCGAGCACCCCGAGCACTGAGCACCCAGCACCCCGCGCACTGAGCACTGAGCACTAGGAGTACTGAGCACCCAGCACCCTGAGCACTGAGCACTGAGAACCCTGAGTACTGAGCACTGAGCACCCTGAGTACTGAGCACCCAGCACCCCGAGTACTGAGCACTGAGCACTAGGAGTACTGAGCACCCAGCACCCTGAGCACTGAGCACTGAGAACCCTGAGTACTGAGCACCGAGCACCACGAGCACTGAGCACCCAGCACCCTGAGTACTCAGCACCGAGCTCCCCGAGCACTGAGCACCCAGCACCCTGAGCAGTGAGCACCCAGCACCCTGAGCCCTGAGCACCCTGAGTACTGAGCACTGAGCTCCCTGAGTACTGAGCACTGAGCACCCTGAGTACAGAGCACCCAGCACCCTGAGTACTGAGCACCCAGCACCCTGAGTACTGAGCACCCAGCACCCTGAGCAATGAGCACCCTGAGTACTGAGAACCCAGCACCCTGAGCACTGAGCACCCAGCACCCTGAGTACTGAGCAACCAGCATCCTGAGCCCTGAGCACCCAGCACCCTGAGTACTGAGCATCCAGCACCCCGAGCACTGAGCACCCTGAGTACTGAGCACCCAACACCCTGAGTACTAAGCACCCAGCACTCTGAGCAATGATCACCCTGAGTACTGAGCACCCAGCACCTTGAGCACTGAGCACCGAGCACCCCGAGCACTGAGCACCCAGCACCCGGAGTACTGAGCACCCAGCACCCTGAGTACTAAGCACCGAGCACCCTGAGTACTGATCACACAGCACCCTGAGCACTGAACACACAGCACCCCGAGCACTGAGCACCCAGCATCCCGAGCACTGAGCACCCAGCACCCTGAGCCCTGAGCACCCTGAGTACTGAGCACTGAGCACCCTGAGTACTGAGCACTGAGCACCCTGAGTACTGAGCACCCCGAGCACTGAGCACCCAGCACCCTGAGTACTGAGGACCGAGCACCCCGAGCACTGAGCACCCAGCACCCCGAGCACTGAGCACCCAGCACCCCAAGCACTGAGCACCCAGCACCCTGAGTACTGAGCACCCAGAACCCTGAGTACTGAGCACCCAGAACCCCGAGCACTGAGCACCCAGCACCCTGAGCACTGAGCACCCAGCACCCTGAGCACTGAGCACCCAGCACCCCGAGCACTGAGCACCAAGCACCCTGAGTACTGAGCACTGAGCACCCAGCACCCCGAGCACTGAGCACCCAGCACCCTGAGTACTGAGCACTGAGCACCCAGCACCACGATCACTGAGCACCCAGAACCCTGAGCACTGGGCACCCAGCACCCGAGTACTGAGCACCCAGCTCCCCGAGTACTGAGCACCCAGCACCCTGAGCACTGATCACCCAGCACCCTGAGTACTGAGCACCGAGTACCCTGAGTACTGAGCACCCAGCACCCCGAGTACTGAGCACCCAGCACACTGAGTACTGAGCACCCAGCACCCTGAGCACTGAGGAACCAGCACCCTGAGTACTGAGCCCCGAGCACCCTGAGTACTGAGCTCCCAGCACCCTGAGTACTGAGCACCCAGCACACTGAGTACTGAGCACCCAGCACCCTGAGCACTGATCACCCAGCACCCTGAGTACTGAGCACTGAGTACCCTGAGTACTGAGCACCCAGCACCCCGAGCACTGAGCACCCAGCACCCTGAGTACTGAGCACTGAGCACCCAGCACCAGGAGCACTGAGCACCCAGCACCCTGTGTACTGAGCACTGAGTACCCAGTACCCCGAGCACTGAGACCTAGCACCCTGAGCACTGAGCACCCAGCACCCCGAGTACTGAGCACCCAGCACCCCGAGCACTGAGCACCCAGCACCCTGAGCACTGAGCACCCAGCACCCTGAGTACTGAGCACCCAGCACCCCGAGTACTGAGCACCCAGCACCCTGAGCACTGTGCACCCAGCACCCTGAGCACTGAGCACCGAGAACCCTGAGTACTGTGCACCCAGCACCCGGAGTACTGAGCACCCAGCACCCTGAGCACTGAGCACCCAGCACCCTGAGCACTGAGCACCCAGCACCCCGAGCACTGAGCACCCAGCACCCAGAGTACTGAGCACTGAGCACCCTGCACCCTGAGTACTGAGCACCCAGCACCCTGAGCGCTGAGGACCAAGTACCCTGAGTACTAAGCACGCAGCACCCTGAGTACTGAGCACCCAGCACCCTGAGCACTGAGCACCCAGCACGCTGAGTACTGAGCACTGAGCAAGCTGAGTACTGAGCACTGAGCAAGCTGAGTACTGAGCACCGAGCACCCTGAGCACTGAGCACCCAGCACCCTGAGTACTGAGCACCCAGCACCCTGAGTACTGAACACCCAGCACCCTGAGCACTGAGCACTGAGCACCCAGCACCCTGAGCACTGAGCACTGAGCACCCAGTACCCTGAGCACTGAGCAAACTGCACCCAGAGCACTGAGCACCCAGCACCCTGAGCACCCAGAACCCTGAGCACTGAGCACCCTGAGCACTGAGCACTGAGTACCCAGCATCCTGAGTACTGAGCACCCAACACTCTGAGCACTGAGCACCCAGCACGCTGAGTACTGAGCACTGAGCACACAGCACCCTGAGTACTGAGCACCCAGCACCCCGAGCACTGAGCACCCAGCACCCTGTGTACTGAGCACCGAGCACCCCGAGCACTGAGCACCCAGCACCCCGAGCACTGAGCACGCAGCACCCTGAGCACTGAGCACCCAGCACCCTGAGTATTAAGCACCCTGAGTACTGACCACCCAGCACCCTGAGTACTGAGCACCCTGCTCCCCGAGCACTGAGCTACCTGAGTACTGAGCACCCAGCACCATGAGTACTGAGCACTGAGCACCCCGAGTACTGAGCACCGAGCACCCCGAGCACTGAGCACCCAGCACCCCGAGCACCGAGCACCCTGAGTACTGAGCACCCAGCACCCTGAGCACTGAGCACCCAGCACCCTGAGCACTGAGCACCCAGCACCCTGAGCACTGAGTACCCAGCACCCTGAGTACTGAGCACCGAGCACCCCGAGCACTGAGCACCCAGCACCCCGAGCACCGAGCACCCTGAGTACTGAGCACCCAGCACCCTGAGTACTGAGCACCCAGCACCCTGAGTACTGAGCACCCAGCACTCTGAGCAATGATCACCCTGAGTACTGAGCACCCAGCACCTTGAGCACTGAGCACCGAGCACCCCGAGCACTGAGCACCCAGCAACCGGAGTACTGAGCACATAGCACCCTGAGTACTAAGCACCGAGCACCCTGAGTAGTGAGGACCCAGCACCCTGAGCACTGAACACACAGCACCCTGAGTACTGAGCACCCCGAGCACTGAGCACCCAGCACCCTGAGTACTGAGCACCGAGCACCCCGAGCACTGAGCACCCAGCACCCCGAGCACTGAGCACCCAGCAGAACGAGCACTGAGCACCCAGCACCCTGAGTACTGAGCACACAGAACATTGAGTACTGATCACCCAGGACCCCGAGCACTGAGCACCCAGCACCCTGAGCACTGAGCACCCAGCACCCTGAGCACTGAGCACCCAGCACCCCGAGCACTGAGCACCAAGCACCCTGAGTACTGAGCACTGAGCACCCAGCACCCCGAGCACTGATCACCCAGCACCCTGAGTACTGAGCACTGAGCACCCAGCACCCTGAGCACTGAGCACCCAGCACCCTGAGCACTGAGCACCCAGCACCCGAGTACTGAGCACCCAGCACAATGAGTACTGAGCACCCAGCTCCCTGAGTACTGAGCACCCAGCACCCCGAGTACTGAGCACCCAGCACCCTGAGTACTGAGCACTCAGCTCCCTGAGCACTGAGGACCCAGCACCCTGAGTACTGAGGACCGAGCACCCCGAGTACTGAGCACCCAGCACCCTGAGCACTGTGCACCCAGCACCCTGAGCACTGAGCACCGAGAACCCTGAGTACTGAGCACCCAGCACCCGGAGTACTGAGCACCCAGCACCCTGAGCACTGAGCACCCAGCACCCTGAGCATTGAGCACCCAGCACCCTGAGCACTGAGCACTGAGCACCCAGCACCCTGAGCACTGAGCACCCAGCACCCCGAGCACTGAGCACCCAGCACCCTGAGCACCCAGCACCCTGAGCACTGAGCACCCTGAGCACTGAGCACTGAGCACCCAGCACCCTGAGTACTGAGCACCCAACACTCTGAGCACTGAGCACCCAGCACGCTGAGTACTGAGCACTGAGCACACAGCACCCTGAGTACTGAGCACCCAGCACCCCGAGCGCTGAGCACCCAGCACCCTGAGCACTGAGCACCCAGCACCCTGAGTACTGAGCTCCCTGAGTACTGAGAACCCAGCACCCTGAGTACTGAGCACACAGCACCCTGAGTACTGAGCACTGAACACCCAGAGAACTGAGCACCCAGCACCCCGAGGACTGAGCACCCAGCACCCTGTGCACTGAGCACTGTGCATCCAGCACCCCGAGGACTGAGCACCCTGAGCTCTTAGCACCCTGAGTACTGAGCACCCAGCACCCTGAGTACTGAGCACCCAGCACCCTGAGCACTGAGCACCCAGCACCCTGAGTACTGAGCACCCAGCACCCTGACTACTGAGCACCGAGCACCCCGAGCACTGAGCACCCAGCACCCTGAGCACTGAGCACCCAGCACCCCGAGCACTGAGCACCGAGCACCCCGAGCACTGAGCACCCAGCAACCTGAGCACTGAGCACCCAGCACCCCGAGCACTGAGCACCGAGCACCCTGAGCACTGAGCACCCAGCACCCCGAGTACTGAGCACCCAGCACCCCGAGTACTGAGCACTGAGCACTAGGAGTACTGAGCATCCAGCACCCTGAGCACTGAGCACTGAGAACCCTGAGTACTGAGCACCGAGCACCCCGAGCACTGAGCACCCAGCACCCTGAGTACTGAGCACCGAGCTCCCCGAGCACTGAGCACCCAGCACCCCGAGCAGTGAGCACCCAGCACCCTGAGCCCTGAGCACCCTGAGTACTGAGCACTGAGCACCCTGAGTACTGAGCACTGAGCACCCTGTGTACTGAGCACCCCGAGCACTGAGCACCCAGCACCCTGAGTACTGAGCACCGAGCACCCCGAGCACTGAGCACCCAGCACCCCGAGCACTGAGCACCCAGCACCCCGAGCACTGAGCACCCAGCACCCTGAGTACTGAGCACCCAGAACCCTGAGTACTGAGCACCCAGAACCCCGAGCACTGAGCACCCAGCACCCTGAGCACTGAGCACCCAGCACCCTGAGCACTGAGCACCCAGCACCCCGAGCACTGAGCACCAAGCACCCTGAGTACTGAGCACCCAGCACCCCGAGAATGAGCACCCTGAGCACTGAGTACCCAACACCATGAGTACTGAGCACCGAGCACCCCGAGCACTGAGCACCCAGCACCCCGCGCACTGAGCACTGAGCACTAGGAGTACTGAGCACCCAGCACCCTGAGCACTGAGCACTGAGAACCCTGAGTACTGAGCACTGAGCACCCTGAGTACTGAGCACCCAGCACCCCGAGTACTGAGCACTGAGCACTAGGAGTACTGAGCACCCAGCACCCTGAGCACTGAGCACTGAGAACCCTGAGTACTGAGCACCGAGCACCACGAGCACTGAGCACCCAGCACCCTGAGTACTCAGCACCGAGCTCCCCGAGCACTGAGCACCCAGCACCCTGAGCAGTGAGCACCCAGCACCCTGAGCCCTGAGCACCCTGAGTACTGAGCACTGAGCTCCCTGAGTACTGAGCACTGAGCACCCTGAGTACAGAGCACCCAGCACCCTGAGTACTGAGCACCCAGCACCCTGAGTACTGAGCACCCAGCACCCTGAGCAATGAGCACCCTGAGTACTGAGAACCCGGCACCCTGAGCACTGAGCACCCAGCACCCTGAGTACTGAGCAACCAGCATCCTGAGCCCTGAGCACCCAGCACCCTGAGTACTGAGCATCCAGCACCCTGAGCACTGAGCACCCTGAGTACTGAGCACCCAACACCCTGAGTACTAAGCACCCAGCACTCTGAGCAATGATCACCCTGAGTACTGAGCACCCAGCACCTTGAGCACTGAGCAGCGAGCACCCCGAGCACTGAGAACCCAGCACCCGGAGTACTGAGCACCCAGCACCCTGAGTACTAAGCACCGAGCACCCTGAGTACTGATCACACAGCACCCTGAGCACTGAACACACAGCACCCCGAGCACTGAGCACCCAGCATCCCGAGCACTGAGCACCCAGCACCCTGAGCCCTGAGCACCCTGAGTACTGAGCACTGAGCACCCTGAGTACTGAGCACTGAGCACCCTGAGTACTGAGCACCCCGAGCACTGAGCACCCAGCACCCTGAGTACTGAGGACCGAGCACCCCGAGCACTGAGCACCCAGCACCCCGAGCACTGAGCATCCAGCACCCCGAGCACTGAGCACCCAGCACCCTGAGTACTGAGCACCCAGAACCCTGAGTACTGAGCACCCAGAACCCCGAGCACTGAGCACCCAGCACCCTGAGCACTGAGCACCCAGCACCCTGAGCACTGAGCACCCAGCACCCCGAGCACTGAGCACCAAGCACCCTGAGTACTGAGCACTGAGCACCCAGCACCCCGAGCACTGAGCACCCAGCACCCTGAGTACTGAGCACTGAGCACCCAGCACCCCGATCACTGAGCACCCAGAACCCTGAGCACTGAGCACCCAGCACCCGAGTACTGAGCACCCAGCTCCCCGAGTACTGAGCACCCAGCACCCTGAGCACTGATCACCCAGCACCCTGAGTACTGAGCACCGAGTACCCTGAGTACTGAGCACCCAGCACCCCGAGTACTGAGCACCCAGCACACTGAGTACTGAGCACCCAGCACCCTGAGCACTGAGGAACCAGCACCCTGAGTACTGAGCACCGAGCACCCTGAGTACTGAGCACCCAGCACCCTGAGTACTGAGCACCCAGCACACTGAGTACTGAGCACCCAGCACCCTGAGCACTGATCACCCAGCACCCTGAGTACTGAGCACTGAGTACCCTGAGTACTGAGCACCCAGCACCCCGAGCACTGAGCACCCAGCACCCTGAGTACTGAGCACTGAGCACCCAGCACCAGGAGCACTGAGCACCCAGCACCCTGTGTACTGAGCACTGAGTACCCAGTACCCCGAGCACTGAGACCTAGCACCCTGAGCACTGAGCACCCAGCACCCCGAGTACTGAGCACCCAGCACCCCGAGCACTGAGCACCCAGCACCCTGAGCACTGAGCACCCAGCACCCTGAGTACTGAGCACCCAGCACCCCGAGTACTGAGCACCCAGCACCCTGAGCACTGTGCACCCAGCACCCTGAGCACTGAGCACCGAGAACCCTGAGTACTGAGCACCCAGCACCCGGAGTACTGAGCACCCAGCACCCTGAGCACTGAGCACCCAGCACCCTGAGCACTGAGCACCCAGCACCCTGAGTACTGAGCACCCAGCACCCTGAGTACTTAACACCCAGCACCCCGAGCACTGAGCACCCAGCACCCTGAGCACTGAGCACCGACCACCCTGAGTCCTGAGCACACAGCACCCTGAGTACTGAGCACCCAGCACCCTGAGCACTGAGCACCCAGCACCCTGAGCACTGAGCACCCAGCACCCTGAGTACTGAGCAGCCAGCACCCTGAGTAATGAACACCCAGCACCCTGAGCACTGAGCACTGAGCACCCAGCACCCTGAGCACTGAGCACTGAGCACCCAGCACCCGGAGCACTGAGCACCCTGAGCACTGAGCACTGAGCACCCAGCACCCTGAGCACCCAGCACCCTGAGCACTGAGCACCCTGAGCACTGAGCACTGAGCACCCAGCACCCTGAGTACTGAGCACCCAACACTCTGAGCACTGAGCACCCAGCACGCTGAGTACTGAGCACTTAGCACCCAGCACCCTGAGTACTGAGCACCCAGCACCCCGAGCACTGAGCACCCAGCACCCTGTGTACTGAGCACCGAGCACCTCGAGCACTGAGCAACCAGCACCCTGAGTACTGAGCACCCAGCACCCCGAGAATGATCACCCATCACCCCGAGCACTGAGCACCCAGCACCCTGAGCTCTGAGCACCCAGCACCCTGAGTACTGAGCACCCTGAGTACTGACCACCCAGCACCCTGAGTACTGAGCACCCAGCACCCTGAGTACTGAGCACACAGCACCCTGAGTACTGAGCACTGAGCACCCAGAGAACTGAGCACCCAGCACCCCGAGGACTGAGCATCCAGCACCCTGTGCACTGAGCACTGAGCATCCAGCACCCCGAGCCCTGAGCACACTGAGCTCTTAGCACCCTGAGTACTGAGCACCCAGCATCCTGAGTACTGAGCACCCTGCACCCTGAGCACTGAGCACCCAGCACCCTGAGTACTGAGCACCCAGCACCCTGAGTACTGAGCACCGAGCACCCCGAGCACTGAGCACCCAGCACCCTGAGCACTGAGCACCCAGCACCCCGAGCAGGGAGCACCCAGCACCCTGAGCACTGAGCACCCAGCACCCCGAGTACTGAGCACCGAGCACCCCGAGAACTGAGCACCCAGCACCCCGAGCACTGAGCACCCTGAGCACTGAGCACCCAGCACCCCGAGTACTGAGCAATGAGCACCCTGAGTACTGAGCACCCAGCACCCCGAGTACTGAGCACTGAGCACTAGGAATACTGAGCATCCAGCACCCTGAGCACTGAGCACTGAGAACCATGAGTACTGAGCACCGAGCACCCAGAGCACTGAGCACCCAGCACCAAGAGTACTGAGCACCGAGCTCCCCGAGCACTGAGCACCCAGCACCCCGAGCAGTGAGCACCCAGCACCCTGAGCCCTGAGCACCCTGAGTACTGAGCACTGAGCACCCTGAGTACTGAGCACTGAGCACCCTGAGTACTGAGCACCCAGCACCCTGAGTACTGAGCACCCAGCACCCTGAGTACTGAGCACCCAGCACCCTGAGCAATGAGCACCCTGAGTACTGAGCACCCAGCACCCTGAGCACTGAGCACCCAGCACCCTGAGTACTGAGCAACCAGCACCCTGTGCACTGAGCACCCAGCACCCTGAGTACTGAGCATCCAGCACCCCGAGCACTGAGCACCCTGAATTCTGAGCACCCAGCACCCTGAGTACTGAGCTCCCAGCACCCTGAGCACTGAGCACCCTGAGTACTGAGCACTGAGCACCCTGAGTACTGAGCACTGAGCACCCTGAGTACTGAGCACCCAGCACCCTGAGTACTGAGCACCCAGCACCCTGAGTACTGAGCACCCAGCACCCTGAGCAATGAGCACCCTGAGTACTGAGCACCCAGCACCTTGAGCACTGAGCACCGAGCACCCCGAGCACTGAGCACACAGCACCCGGAGTACTGAGCACCCAGCACCCTGAGTACTAAGCACCGAGCACCCTGAGTACTGAGCACCCAGCACCCTGAGCACTGAACACACAGCACCCTGAGTACTGAGCACGCCGAGCACTGAGCACCCAGCACCCTGAGTACTGAGCACCGAGCACCCCGAGCACTGAGCACCCAGCACCCCGAGCACTGAGCACCGAGCACCCCGAGCACTGAGCACCCAGCACCCTGAGTACTGAGCACCCAGAACCCTGAGTACTGAGCACCCAGGACCCCGAGCACTGAGCACCCAGCACCCTGAGCACTGAGCAACCAGCACACTGAGCACTGAGCACCCAGCACCCCGAGCACTGAGCACCAAGCACCCTGAGTACTGAGCACTGAGCACCCAGCACCCAGAGCACTGAGCACCCAGCACCCTGAGTACTGAGCACTGAGCACCCAGCACCCCGAGCACTGAGCACCCAGCACCCTGAGAACTGAGCACCCAGCACCCGAGTACTGAGCACCCAGCACAATGAGTACTGAGCACCCAGCTCCCTGAGTACTGAGCACCCTGCACCCCGAGTACTGAGCACCCAGCACCCTGAGTACTGAGCACTCAGCACCCTGAGCACTGAGGACCCAGCACCCTGAGTACTGAGCACCGAGCACCCTGAGTACTGAGCACCCAGCACCCTGAGTACTGAGCACCCAGCACACTGAGTACTGAGCACCCAGCACCCTGAGCACTGATCACCCAGCACCCTGAGTACTGAGCACCGAGTACCCTGAGTACTGAGCACCCAGCACCCCGAGCACTGAGCACCCAGCACCCTGAGTACTGAGCACTGAGCACCCAGCGCCCCGAGCACTGAGCACCCAGCACCCTGTGTACTGAGCACTGAGTACCCAGTACCCCGAGCAATGAGACCTAGCACCCTGAGCACTGAGCACCCAGCACCCCGAGTACTGAGCACCCAGCACCCCGAGCACTGAGCAACCAGCACCTTGAGCACTGAGCACCCAGCACCCTGAGTACTGAGCACCCAGCACCCCGAGTACTGAGCACCCAGCACCCTGAGCACTGTGCACCCAGCACCCTGAGCACTGAGCACCGAGAACCCTGAGTAATGAGCACCCAGCACCCTGAGTACTGAGCACCCAGCACCCTGAGCACTGAGCACCCAGCACCCTGAGCACTGAGCACCCAGCACCAAGAGTACTGAGCACCGAGCTCCCCGAGCACTGAGCACCCAGCACCCCGAGCAGTGAGCACCCAGCACCCTGAGCCCTGAGCACCCTGAGTACTGAGCACTGAGCACCCTGAGTACTGAGCACTGAGCACCCTGAGTACTGAGCACCCAGCACCCTGAGTACTGAGCACCCAGCACCCTGAGTACTGATCACCCAGCACCCTGAGCAATGAGCACCCTGAGTACTGAGCACCCAGCACCCTGAGCACTGAGCACACAGCACCCTGAGTACTGAGCAACCAGCACCCTGTGCACTGAGCACCCAGCACCCTGAGTACTGAGCATCCAGCACCCCGAGCACAGAGCACCCTGAATTCTGAGCACCCAGCACCCTGAGTACTGAGCACCTAGCACCTTGAGCACTGAGCACCGAGCACCCCGAGCACTGAGCACACAGCACCCGGAGTACTGAGCACCCAGCACCCTGAGTACTAAGCACCGAGCACCCTGAGTACTGAGCACCCAGCACCCTGAGCACTGAACACACAGTACCCTGAGTACTGAGCACGCCGAGCACTGAGCACCCAGCACCCTGAGTACTGAGCACCGAGCACCCCGAGCACTGAGCACCCAGCACCCCGAGCACTGAGCACCGAGCACCCCGAGCACTGAGCACCCAGCACCCTGAGTACTGAGCACCCAGAACCCTGAGTACTGAGCACCCAGGACCCCGAGCACTGAGCACCCAGCACCCTGAGCACTGAGCACCCAGCACACTGAGCACTGAGCACCCAGCACCCCGAGCACTGAGCACCAAGCACCCTGAGTACTGAGCACTGAGCACCCAGCACCCCGAGCACTGAGCACCCAGCACCCTGAGTACTGAGCACTGAGCACCCAGCACCCCGAGCACTGAGCACCCAGCACCCTGAGCACTGAGCACCCAGCACCCGAGTACTGAGCACCCAGCACAATGAGTACTGAGCACCCAGCTCCCTGAGTACTGAGCACACTGCACCCCGAGTACTGAGCACCCAGCACCCTGAGTACTGAGCACTCAGCACCCTGAGCACTGAGGACCCAGCACCCTGAGTACTGAGCACCGAGCACCCTGAGTACTGAGCACCGAGCACCCTGAGTACTGAGCACCCAGCACACTGAGTACTGAGCACCCAGCACCCTGAGCACTGATCACCCAGCACCCTGAGTACTGAGCACCGAGTACCCTGAGTACTGACCACCCAGCACCCCGAGCACTGAGCACCCAGCACCCTGAGTACTGAGCACTGAGCACCCAGCGCCCCGAGCACTGAGCACCCAGCACCCTGTGTACTGAGCACTGAGTACCCAGTACCCCGAGCAATGAGACCTAGCACAATGAGCACTGAGCACCCAGCACCCCGAGTACTGAGCACCCAGCACCCCGAGCACTGAGCACCCAGCACCCTGAGCCCTGAGCACCCAGCACCCTGAGTACTGAGCACCCAGCACCCCGAGTACTGAGCACCCAGCACCCTGAGCACTGTGCACCCAGCACCCTGAGCACTGAGCACCGAGAACCCTGAGTAATGAGCACCCAGCACCCTGAGTACTGAGCACCCAGCACCCTGAGCACTGAGCACCCAGCACCCTGAGCACTGAGCACCCAGCACCCTGAGCACTGTGCACCCAGCACCCTGAGCACTGAGCACCGAGAACCCTGAGTAATGAGCACCCAGCACCCTTAGTACTGAACACCCAGCACCCCGAGCACTGAGCACCCAGCACCCTGAGCACTGAGCACCGACCACCCTGAGTACTGAGCACCCAGCACCCTGAGTACTGAGCACCCAGCACCCTGAGCACTGAGCACCCAGCACGCTGAGCACTGAGCACCCAGCACCCTGAGTACTGAGCACCCAGCACCCTGAGTACTGAACACCCAGCACCCTGAGCACTGAGCACTGAGCACCCAGCACCCTGAGCACTGAGCACTGAGCACCCAGCACCCTGAGCACTGAGCACCCAGCACCCTGAGCACTGAGCACCCAGCACCCTGAGCACCCAGCACCCTGAGCACTGAGCACCCTGAGCACTGAGCACTGAGCACCCAGCACCCTGAGTACTGAGCACACAACACTCTGAGCACTGAGCAACCAGCAAGCTGAGTACTGAGCACTGAGCACCCAGCACCCTGAGCACTGAGCACTGAGCACCCAGCACACTGAGCACTGAGCACCCAGCACCCCGAGCACTGAGCACCCAGCACCCTGAGCACCCAGCACCCTGAGCACTGAGCACCCTGAGCACTGAGCACTGAGGACCCAGCACCCTGAGTACTGAGCACCCAACACTCTGAGCACTGAGCAACCAGCACCCTGAGCACTGAGCACCCAGCACCCTGAGTACTGAGCACCCAGCACCCCGAGCACTGAGCACCCAGCACCCTGTGTACTGAGCACCGAGCACCAGAGCACTGAGCACCCAGCACCCTGAGCACTGAGCACCCAGCACCCTGAGTATTAAGCACCCTGAGTACTGACCACCCAGCACCCTGAGTACTGAGCACCCTGCACACCGAGCACTGAGCTCCCTGAGTTCTGAGCACCCGGCACCCTGAGTACTGAGCTCACAGCACCCTGAGTACTGAGCACTGAGCACACAGAGAACTGAGCACCCAGCACCCCGAGGACTGAGCACCCAGCACCCTGTGCACTGAGCACTGAGCATCCAGCACCCCGAGCACTGAGCACCCGGAGCTCTTAGCACCCTGAGTACTGAGCACCCAGCACCCTGAGTACTGAGCACCCAGCACCCTGAGCACTGAGCACCCAGCACCCTGAGTACTGAGCACCGCACACCCCGAGCACTGAGCACCCAGCACCCTGAGCACTGAGCACCCAGCACCCCGAGCAGTGAGCACCCAGCACCCTGAGCACTGAGCACCCAGCACCCCGAGTACTGAGCACCGAGCACCCCGAGAACTGAGCAACCAGCACCCCGAGCACTGAGCACTGAGCACCCTGAGCACTGAGCACCCAGAACCCCGAGTACTGAGCACTGAGCACCCTGAGTACTGAGCACCCAGCACCCCGAGTACTGAGCACTGAGCACTAGGAGTACTGAGCACCCAGCACCCTGAGCACTGAGCACTGAGAACCCTGCGTACTGAGCACCGAGCACCCCGAGCACTGAGCACCCAGCACCCTGAGTACTGAGCACCGATCTCCCCGAGCACTGAGCACACTGAGTACTGAGCACCCAGCACCCTGAGTACTGAGCACCGAGCACCCCGAGCACTGAGCACCGAGCACCCCGAGCACTGAGCACCCAGCACCCTGAGTACTGAGCACCCAGAACCCTGAGTACTGAGCACCCAGGACCCCGAGCACTGAGCACCCAGCACCCTGAGCACTGAGCACCCAGCACACTGAGCACTGAGCACCCAGCACCCCGAGCACTGAGCACCAAGCACCCTGAGTACTGAGCACTGAGCACCCAGCACCCCGAGCACTGAGCACCCAGCACCCTGAGTACTGAGCACTGAGCACCCAGCACCCCGAGCACTGAGCACCCAGCACCCTGAGCACTGAGCACCCAGCACCCGAGTACTGAGCACCCAGCACAATGAGTACTGAGCACCCAGCTCCCTGAGTACTGAGCACCCTGCACCCCGAGTACTGAGCACCCAGCACCCTGAGTACTGAGCACTCAGCACCCTGAGCACTGAGGACCCAGCACCCTGAGTACTGAGCACCGAGCACCCTGAGTACTGAGCACCCAGCACCCTGAGTACTGAGCACCCAGCACTCTGAGTACTGAGCACCCAGCACCCTGAGCACTGATCACCCAGCACCCTGAGTACTGAGCACCGAGTACCCTGAGTACTGACCACCCAGCACCCCGAGCACTGAGCACCCAGCACCCTGAGTACTGAGCACTGAGCACCCAGCGCCCCGAGCACTGAGCACCCAGCACCCTGTGTACTGAGCACTGAGTACCCAGTACCCCGAGCAATGAGACCTAGCACAATGAGCACTGAGCACCCAGCACCCCGAGTACTGAGCACCCAGCACCCCGAGCACTGAGCACCCAGCACCCTGAGCACTGAGCACCCAGCACCCTGAGTACTGAGCACCCAGCACCCCGAGTACTGAGCACCCAGCACCCTGAGCACTGTGCACCCAGCACCCTGAGCACTGAGCACCGAGAACCCTGAGTAATGAGCACCCAGCACCCTGAGTACTGAGCACCCAGCACCCTGAGCACTGAGCACCCAGCACCCTGAGCACTGAGCACCCAGCACCCTGAGCACTGTGCACCCAGCACCCTGAGCACTGAGCACCGAGAACCCTGAGTAATGAGCACCCAGCACCCTTAGTACTGAACACCCAGCACCCCGAGCACTGAGCACCCAGCACCCTGAGCACTGAGCACCGACCACCCTGAGTACTGAGCACCCAGCACCCTGAGTACTGAGCACCCAGCACCCTGAGCACTGAGCACCCAGCACGCTGAGCACTGAGCACCCAGCACCCTGAGTACTGAGCACCCAGCACCCTGAGTACTGAACACCCAGCACCCTGAGCACTGAGCACTGAGCACCCAGCACCCTGAGCACTGAGCACTGAGCACCCAGCACCCTGAGCACTGAGCACCCAGCACCCTGAGCACTGAGCACCCAGCACCCTGAGCACCCAGCACCCTGAGCACTGAGCACGCTGAGCACTGAGCACTGAGCACCCAGCACCCTGAGTACTGAGCACACAACACTCTGAGCACTGAGCAACCAGCAAGCTGAGTACTGAGCACTGAGCACCCAGCACCCTGAGCACTGAGCACTGAGCACCCAGCACACTGAGCACTGAGCACCCAGCACCCCGAGCACTGAGCACCCAGCACCCTGAGCACCCAGCACCCTGAGCACTGAGCACCCTGAGCACTGAGCACTGAGGACCCAGCACCCTGAGTACTGAGCACCCAACACTCTGAGCACTGAGCAACCAGCACCCTGAGCACTGAGCACCCAGCACCCTGAGTACTGAGCACCCAGCACCCCGAGCACTGAGCACCCAGCACCCTGTGTACTGAGCACCGAGCACCAGAGCACTGAGCACCCAGCACCCTGAGCACTGAGCACCCAGCACCCTGAGTATTAAGCACCCTGAGTACTGACCACCCAGCACCCTGAGTACTGAGCACCCTGCACACCGAGCACTGAGCTCCCTGAGTTCTGAGCACCCGGCACCCTGAGTACTGAGCTCACAGCACCCTGAGTACTGAGCACTGAGCACACAGAGAACTGAGCACCCAGCACCCCGAGGACTGAGCACCCAGCACCCTGTGCACTGAGCACTGAGCATCCAGCACCCCGAGCACTGAGCACCCGGAGCTCTTAGCACCCTGAGTACTGAGCACCCAGCACCCTGAGTACTGAGCACCCAGCACCCTGAGCACTGAGCACCCAGCACCCTGAGTACTGAGCACCGCACACCCCGAGCACTGAGCACCCAGCACCCTGAGCACTGAGCACCCAGCACCCCGAGCAGTGAGCACCCAGCACCCTGAGCACTGAGCACCCAGCACCCCGAGTACTGAGCACCGAGCACCCCGAGAACTGAGCAACCAGCACCCCGAGCACTGAGCACTGAGCACCCTGAGCACTGAGCACCCAGAACCCCGAGTACTGAGCACTGAGCACCCTGAGTACTGAGCACCCAGCACCCCGAGTACTGAGCACTGAGCACTAGGAGTACTGAGCACCCAGCACCCTGAGCACTGAGCACTGAGAACCCTGCGTACTGAGCACCGAGCACCCCGAGCACTGAGCACCCAGCACCCTGAGTACTGAGCACCGATCTCCCCGAGCACTGAGCACACTGAGTACTGAGCACCCAGCACCCTGAGTACTGAGCACCGAGCACCCCGAGCACTGAGCACCGAGCACCCCGAGCACTGAGCACCCAGCACCCTGAGTACTGAGCACCCAGAACCCTGAGTACTGAGCACCCAGGACCCCGAGCACTGAGCACCCAGCACCCTGAGCACTGAGCACCCAGCACACTGAGCACTGAGCACCCAGCACCCCGAGCACTGAGCACCAAGCACCCTGAGTACTGAGCACTGAGCACCCAGCACCCCGAGCACTGAGCACCCAGCACCCTGAGTACTGAGCACTGAGCACCCAGCACCCCGAGCACTGAGCACCCAGCACCCTGAGCACTGAGCACCCAGCACCCGAGTACTGAGCACCCAGCACAATGAGTACTGAGCACCCAGCTCCCTGAGTACTGAGCACCCTGCACCCCGAGTACTGAGCACCCAGCACCCTGAGTACTGAGCACTCAGCACCCTGAGCACTGAGGACCCAGCACCCTGAGTACTGAGCACCGAGCACCCTGAGTACTGAGCACCCAGCACCCTGAGGACTGAGCACCCAGCACACTGAGTACTGAGCACCCAGCACCCTGAGCACTGATCACCCAGCACCCTGAGTACTGAGCACCGAGTACCCTGAGTACTGACCACCCAGCACCCCGAGCACTGAGCACCCAGCACCCTGAGTACTGAGCACTGAGCACCCAGCGCCCCGAGCACTGAGCACCCAGCACCCTGTGTACTGAGCACTGAGTACCCAGTACCCCGAGCAATGAGACCTAGCACAATGAGCACTGAGCACCCAGCACCCCGAGTACTGAGCACCCAGCACCCCGAGCACTGAGCACCCAGCACCCTGAGCACTGAGCACCCAGCACCCTGAGTACTGAGCACCCAGCACCCCGAGTACTGAGCACCCAGCACCCTGAGCACTGTGCACCCAGCACCCTGAGCACTGAGCACCGAGAACCCTGAGTAATGAGCACCCAGCACCCTGAGTACTGAGCACCCAGCACCCTGAGCACTGAGCACCCAGCACCCTGAGCACTGAGCACCCAGCACCCTGAGCACTGTGCACCCAGCACCCTGAGCACTGAGCACCGAGAACCCTGAGTAATGAGCACCCAGCACCCTTAGTACTGAACACCCAGCACCCCGAGCACTGAGCACCCAGCACCCTGAGCACTGAGCACCGACCACCCTGGGTACTGAGCACCCAGCACCCTGAGTACTGAGCACCCAGCACCCTGAGCACTGAGCACCCAGCACGCTGAGCACTGAGCACCCAGCACCCTGAGTACTGAGCACCCAGCACCCTGAGTACTGAACACCCAGCACCCTGAGCACTGAGCACTGAGCACCCAGCACCCTGAGCACTGAGCACTGAGCACCCAGCACCCTGAGCACTGAGCACCCAGCACCCTGAGCACTGAGCACCCAGCACCCTGAGCACCCAGCACCCTGAGCACTGAGCACCCTGAGCACTGAGCACTGAGCACCCAGCACCCTGAGTACTGAGCACACAACACTCTGAGCACTGAGCAACCAGCAAGCTGAGTACTGAGCACTGAGCACCCAGCACCCTGAGCACTGAGCACTGAGCACCCAGCACACTGAGCACTGAGCACCCAGCACCCCGAGCACTGAGCACCCAGCACCCTGAGCACCCAGCACCCTGAGCACTGAGCACCCTGAGCACTGAGCACTGAGGACCCAGCACCCTGAGTACTGAGCACCCAACACTCTGAGCACTGAGCAACCAGCACCCTGAGCACTGAGCACCCAGCACCCTGAGTACTGAGCACCCAGCACCCCGAGCACTGAGCACCCAGCACCCTGTGTACTGAGCACCGAGCACCAGAGCACTGAGCACCCAGCACCCTGAGCACTGAGCACCCAGTACCCTGAGTATTAAGCACCCTGAGTACTGACCACCCAGCACCCTGAGTACTGAGCACCCTGCACACCGAGCACTGAGCTCCCTGAGTTCTGAGGACCCGGCACCCTAAGTACTGAGCTCACAGCACCCTGAGTACTGAGCACTGAGCACACAGAGAACTGAGCACCCAGCACCCCGAGGAATGAGCACCCAGCACCCTGTGCACTGAGCACTGAGCATCCAGCACCCCGAGCACTGAGCACCCGGAGCTCTTAGCACCCTGAGTACTGAGCACCCAGCACCCTGAGTACTGAGCACCCAGCACCCTGAGCACTGAGCACCCAGCACCCTGAGTACTGAGCACCGCACACCCCGAGCACTGAGCACCCAGCACCCTGAGCACTGAGCACCCAGCACCCCGAGCAGTGAGCACCCAGCACCTGAGCACTGAGCACCCAGCACCCCGAGTACTGAGCACCGAGCACCCCGAGAACTGAGCAACCAGCACCCCGAGCACTGAGCACTGAGCACCCTGAGCACTGAGCACCCAGAACCCCGAGTACTGAGCACTGAGCACCCTGAGTACTGAGCACCCAGCACCCCGAGTACTGAGCACTGAGCACTAGGAGTACTGAGCACACATCACCCTGAGCACTGAGCACTGAGAACCCTGCGTACTGAGCACCGAGCACCCCGAGCACTGAGCACCCAGCACCCTGAGTACTGAGCACCGATCTCCCCGAGCACTGAGCACACTGAGTACTGAGCACCCAGCACCCTGAGTACTGAGCACCGAGCACCCCGAGCACTGAGCACCCAGCACCCCGCGCACTGAGCACCCAGCACCCTGAGTACTGAGCACCCAGCACCCCGAGAATGAGCACCCTGAGCACTGAGTACCCAACACCATGAGTACTGAGCACCGAACACCATGAGTACTGAGCACCCAGTACCCTGAGCACTGAACACACAGCACCCTGAGTACTGAGCACCCCGAGCACTGAGCACCCAGCACTCTGAGCACGGAGGACCCAGCAACCTGAGTACTGAGCACCCAGCACCCTGAGCACTGAGCACCCAGCACCCTGAGTACTGAGCACCCAGCACCCCGAGCACTGAGCACCCAGCACCCTGAGTACTGAGCACTGAGCACCCAGCACCCCGAGCACTGAGCACTCAGCACCCTGTGTACTGAGCACTGAGTACCCAGCACCCCGAGCACTGAGCACCCAGCACCCTGAGCACCCTGAGTACTGAGCACCCAGCACCCTGAGCACTGAGCACCCAGCACCCCGAGCACTGAGCACCCAGCACCCAGAGTACTGAGCACTGAGCACCATGCACCCTGAGTACTGAGCACCCAGCACCCTGAGCGCTGAGGACCAAGTACCCTGAGTACTAAGCACGAAGCACCCTGAGTACTGAGCACCCAGCACCCTGAGCACTGAGCACCCAGCAGGCTGAGTACTGAGCACTGAGCAAGCTGAGTACTGAGCACTGAGCAAGCTGAGTACTGAGCACCGAGCACCCTGAGCACTGAGCACCCAGCACCCTGAGTACTGAGCACCCAGCACCCTGAGTACTGAACACCCAGCACCCTGAGCACTGAGCACTGAGCACCCAGCACCCTGAGCACTGAGCACTGAGCACCCAGTACCCTGAGCACTGAGCAAACTGCACCCCGAGCACTGAGCACCCAGCACCCTGAGCACCCAGAACCCTGAGCACTGAGCACCCTGAGCACCGAGCACTGAGTACCCAGCATCCTGAGTACTGAGCACCCAACACTCTGAGCACTGAGCACCCAGCACGCTGAGTACTGAGCACTGAGCACACAGCACCCTGAGTACTGAGCACCCAGCACCCCGAGCACTGAGCACCCAGCACCCTGTGTACTGAGCACCGAGCACCCCGAGCACTGAGCACCCAGCACCCCGAGCACTGAGCACGCAGCACCCTGAGCACTGAGCACCCAGCACCCTGAGTATTAAGCACCCTGAGTACTGACCACCCAGCACCCTGAGTACTGAGCACCCTGCTCCCCGAGCACTGAGCTCCCTGAGTACTGAGCACCCAGCACCATGAGTACTGAGCACTGAGCACCCCGAGTACTGAGCACCGAGCACCCCGAGCACTGAGCACCCAGCACCCCGAGCACCGAGCACCCTGAGTACTGAGCACCCAGCACCCTGAGCACTGAGCACCCAGCACCCTGAGCACTGAGCACCCAGCACCCTGAGCACTGAGTACCCAGCACCCTGAGTACTGAGCACCGAGCACCCCGAGCACTGAGCACCCAGCACCCCGAGCACCGAGCACCCTGAGTACTGAGCACCCAGCACCCTGAGTACTGAGCACCCAGCACCCTGAGTACTGAGCACCCAGCACTCTGAGCAATGATCACCCTGAGTACTGAGCACCCAGCACCTTGAGCACTGAGCACCGAGCACCCCGAGCACTGAGCACCCAGCAACCGGAGTACTGAGCACCCAGCACCCTGAGTACTAAGAACCGAGCACCCTGAGTAGTGAGGACCCAGCACCCTGAGCACTGAACACACAGCACCCTGAGTACTGAGCACCCCGAGCACTGAGCACCCAGCACCCTGAGTACTGAGCACCGAGCACCCCGAGCACTGAGCACCCAGCACCCCGAGCACTGAGGACCCAGCAGAACGAGCACTGAGCACCCAGCACCCTGAGTACTGAGCACACAGAACATTGAGTACTGATCACCCAGGACCCCGAGCACTGAGCACCCAGCACCCTGAGCACTGAGCACCCAGCACCCTGAGCACTGAGCACCCAGCATCCCGAGCACTGAGCACCAAGCACCCTGAGTACTGAGCACTGAGCACCCAGCACCCCGAGCACTGAGCACCCAGCACCCTGAGTACTGAGCACTGAGCACCCAGCACCCCGAGCACTGAGCACCCAGCACCCTGAGCACTGAGCACCCAGCACCCGAGTACTGAGCACCCAGCACAATGAGTACTGAGCACCCAGCTCCCTGAGTACTGAGCACCCAGCACCCCGAGTACTGAGCACCCAGCACCCTGAGTACTGAGCACTCAGCTCCCTGAGCACTGAGGACCCAGCACCCTGAGTACTGAGCACCGAGCACCCCGAGTACTGAGCACCCAGCACCCTGAGCACTGTGCACCCAGCACCCTGAGCACTGAGCACCGAGAACCCTGAGTACTGAGCACCCAGCACCCGGAGTACTGAGCACCCAGCACCCTGAGCACTGAGCACCCATCACCCTGAGCACTGAGCACCCAGCACCCTGAGTACTGAGCAGCCAGCACCCTGAGTACTGAGCACCCAGCACCCTGAGCACTGAGCAATGAGCACCCAGCACCCTGAGCACTGAGCACTGAGCACCCAGCACCCCGAGCACTGAGCACCCAGCACCCTGAGCACCCAGCACCCTGAGCACTGAGCACCCTGAGCACTGAGCACTGAGCACCCAGCACCCTGAGTACTGAGCACCCAACACTCTGAGCACTGAGCACCCAGCACGCTGAGTACTGAGCACTGAGCACACAGCACCCTGAGTACTGAGCACCCAGCACCCCGAGCGCTGAGCACCCAGCACCCTGAGCACTGAGCACCCAGCACCCTGAGTACTGAGCTCCCTGAGTACTGAGAACCCAGCACCCTGAGTACTGAGCACACAGCACCCTGAGTACTGAGCACTGAGCACCCAGAGAACTGAGCACCCAGCACCCCGAGGACTGAGCACCCAGGACCCTGTGCACTGAGCACTGTGCATCCAGCACCCCGAGGACTGAGCACCCTGAGCTCTTAGCACCCTGAGTACTGAGCACCCAGCACCCTGAGTACTGAGCACCCAGCACCCTGAGCACTGAGCACCCAGCACCCTGAGTACTGAGCACCCAGCACCCTGACTACTGAGCACCGAGCACCCCGAGCACTGAGCACCCAGCACCCTGAGCACTGAGCACCCAGCACCCCGAGCACTGAGCACCGAGCACCCTGGGAACTGAGCACCCAGCACCCCGAGTACTGAGCACCGAGCACCCCGAGCACTGAGCACCCAGCAACCTGAGCACTGAGCACCCAGCACCCCGAGCACTGAGCACCGAGCACCCTGAGCACTGAGCACCCAGCACCCCGAGTACTGAGCACCCAGCACCCCGAGTACTGAGCACTGAGCACTAGGAGTACTGAGCATCCAGCACCCTGAGCACTGAGCACTGAGAACCCTGAGTACTGAGCACCGAGCACCCCGAGCACTGAGCACCCAGCACCCTGAGTACTGAGCACCGAGCTCCCCGAGCACTGAGCACCCAGCACCCCGAGCAGTGAGCACCCAGCACCCTGAGCCCTGAGCACCCTGAGTACTGAGCACTGAGCACCCTGAGTACTGAGCACTGAGCACCCTGAGTACTGAGCACCCCGAGCACTGAGCACCCAGCACCCTGAGTACTGAGCACCGAGCACCCCGAGCACTGAGCACCCAGCACCCCGAGCACTGAGCACCCAGCACCCCGAGCACTGAGCACCCAGCACCCTGAGTACTGAGCACCCAGAACCCTGAGTACTGAGCACCCAGAACCCCGAGCACTGAGCACCCAGCACCCTGAGCACTGAGCACCCAGCACCCTGAGCACTGAGCACCCAGCACCCCGAGCACTGAGCACCAAGCACCCTGAGTACTGAGCACTGAGCACCCAGCACCCCGAGCAATGAGCACCCAGCACCCTGAGTACTGAGCACTGAGCACCCAGCACCCCGAGCACTGAGCACCCAGCACCCTGAGCACTGAGCACCCAGCACCCGAGTACTGAGCACCCAGCACAATGAGTACTGAGCACCCAGCTCCCTGAGTACTGAGCACCCAGCACCCCGAGTACTGAGCACCCAGCACCCTGAGTACTGAGCACTCAGCACCCTGAGCACTGAGGAACCAGCACCCTGAGTACTGAGCACCGAGCACCCTGAGTACTGAGCACCCAGCACCCTGAGTACTGAGCACCCAGCACACTGAGTACTGAGCACCCAGCACCCTGAGCACTGATCACCCAGCACGGTGAGTACTGAGCACCGAGTACCCTGAGTACTGAGCACCCAGCACCCCGAGCACTGAGCACCCAGCACCCTGAGTACTGAGCACTGAGCACCCAGCACACCGAGCACTGAGCACCCAGCACCCTGTGTACTGAGCACTGAGTACCCAGTACCCCGAGCACTGAGACCTAGCACCCTGAGCACTGAGCACCCAGCACCCCGAGTACTGAGCACCCAGCACACCGAGCACTGAGCACCCAGCACCCTGAGCACTGAGCACCCAGCACCCTGAGTACTGAGCACCCAGCACCCCGAGTACTGAGCACCCAGCACCCTGAGCACTGTGCACCCAGCACCCTGAGCACTGAGCACCGAGAACCCTGAGTACTGAGCACCCAGCACCCGGAGTACTGAGCACCCAGCACCCTGAGCACTGAGCACCCAGCACCCTGAGCACTGAGCACCCAGCACCCTGAGTACTGAGCACCCAGCACCCTGAGTACTTAACACCCAGCACCCCGAGCACTGAGCACCCAGCACCCTGAGCACTGAGCACCGAGCACCCTGAGTACTGAGCACCCAGCACCCTGAGTACTGAGCACCCTTCACCCTGAGCACTGAGCACCCAGCACCCTGAGCACTGAGCACCCAGCACCCTGAGTACTGAGCAGCCAGCACCCTGAGTACTGAACACGCAGCACCCTGAGCACTGAGCACTGAGCACCCAGCACCCTGAGAACTGAGCACCGAGCACCCTGGGAACTGAGCACCCAGCACCCCGAGTACTGAGCACCGAGCACCCCGAGCACTGAGCACCCAGCAACCTGAGCACTGAGCACCCAGCACCCCGAGCACTGAGCACCGAGCACCCTGAGCACTGAGCACCCAGCACCCCGAGTACTGAGCACCCAGCACCCCGAGTACTGAGCACTGAGCACTAGGAGTACTGAGCATCCAGCACCCTGAGCACTGAGCACTGAGAACCCTGAGTACTGAGCACCGAGCACCCCGAGCACTGAGCACCCAGCACCCTGAGTACTGAGCACCGAGCTCCCCGAGCACTGAGCACCCAGCACCCCGAGCAGTGAGCACCCAGCACCCTGAGCCCTGAGCACCATGAGTACTGAGCACTGAGCACCCTGAGTACTGAGCACTGAGCACCCTGAGTACTGAGCACCCCGAGCACTGAGCACCCAGCACCCTGAGTACTGAGCACCGAGCACCCCGAGCACTGAGCACCCAGCACCCCGAGCACTGAGCACCCAGCACCCCGAGCACTGAGCACCCAGCACCCTGAGTACTGAGCACCCAGAACCCTGAGTACTGAGCACCCAGAACCCCGAGCACTGAGCACCCAGCACCCTGAGCACTGAGCACCCAGCACCCTGAGCACTGAGCACCCAGCACCCCGAGCACTGAGCACCAAGCACCCTGAGTACTGAGCACTGAGCACCCAGCACCCCGAGCAATGAGCACCCAGCACCCTGAGTACTGAGCACTGAGCACCCAGCACCCCGAGCACTGAGCACCCAGCACCCTGAGCACTGAGCACCCAGCACCCGAGTACTGAGCACCCAGCACAATGAGTACTGAGCACCCAGCTCCCTGAGTACTGAGCACCCAGCACCCCGAGTACTGAGCACCCAGCACCCTGAGTACTGAGCACTCAGCACCCTGAGCACTGAGGAACCAGCACCCTGAGTACTGAGCACCGAGCACCCTGAGTACTGAGCACCCAGCACCCTGAGTACTGAGCACCCAGCACACTGAGTACTGAGCACCCAGCACCCTGAGCACTGATCACCCAGCACGGTGAGTACTGAGCACCGAGTACCCTGAGTACTGAGCACCCAGCACCCCGAGCACTGAGCACCCAGCACCCTGAGTACTGAGCACTGAGCACCCAGCACACCGAGCACTGAGCACCCAGCACCCTGTGTACTGAGCACTGAGTACCCAGTACCCCGAGCACTGAGACCTAGCACCCTGAGCACTGAGCACCCAGCACCCCGAGTACTGAGCACCCAGCACACCGAGCACTGAGCACCCAGCACCCTGAGCACTGAGCACCCAGCACCCTGAGTACTGAGCACCCAGCACCCCGAGTACTGAGCACCCAGCACCCTGAGCACTGTGCACCCAGCACCCTGAGCACTGAGCACCGAGAACCCTGAGTACTGAGCACCCAGCACCCGGAGTACTGAGCACCCAGCACCCTGAGCACTGAGCACCCAGCACCCTGAGCACTGAGCACCCAGCACCCTGAGTACTGAGCACCCAGCACCCTGAGTACTTAACACCCAGCACCCCGAGCACTGAGCACCCAGCACCCTGAGCACTGAGCACCGAGCACCCTGAGTACTGAGCACCCAGCACCCTGAGTACTGAGCACCCTGCACCCTGAGCACTGAGCACCCAGCACCCTGAGCACTGAGCACCCAGCACCCTGAGTACTGAGCAGCCAGCACCCTGAGTACTGAACACGCAGCACCCTGAGAACTGAGCACTGAGCACCCAGCACCCGGAGCACTGAGCACCCTCAGCACTGAGCACTGAGCACCCAGCACCCTGAGCACCCAGCACCCTGAGCACTGAGCACCCTGAGCACTGAGCACTGAGCACCCAGCACCCTGAGTACCGAGCACCCAACACTCTGAGCACTGAGCACGCAGCACGCTGAGTACTGAGCACTGAGCACCCAGCACCCTGAGTACTGAGCACCCAGCACCCCGAGCACTGAGCACCCAGCACCCTGTGTACTGAGCACCGAGCACCTCGAGCACTGAGCAACCAGCACCCTGAGTACTGAGCACCCAGCACCCCGAGAATGATCACCCATCACCCCGAGCACTGAGCACCCAGCACCCTGAGCTCTGAGCACCCAGCACCCTGAGTACTGAGCACCCTGAGTACTGACCACCCAGCACCCTGAATACTGAGCACCCAGCACCCTGAGTACTGAGCCCACAGCACCCTGAGTACTGAGCACTGAGCACCCAGAGAACTGAGCACCCAGCACCCCGAGGACTGAGCATCCAGCACCCTGTGCACTGAGCACTGAGCATCCAGCACCCCGAGCACTGAGCACACTGAGCTCTTAGCACCCTGAGTACTGAGCACCCAGCACCCTGAGTACTGAGCACCCAGCACACTGAGCACTGAGCACCCAGCACCCTGAGTACTGAGCACCCAGCACCCTGAGCACTGAGCACCCAGCACCCCGAGCACTGAGCACCCAGCACCCTGAGCACTGAGCACCCAGCACCCCGAGTACTGAGCACCGAGCACCCCGAGCACTGAGCACCCAGCACCCTGAGCACTGAGCACCCAGCACCCCGAGCACTGAGCACCCAGCACCCTGAGCACTGAGCACCCAGCACCCCGAGCACTGAGCACCCAGCACCCTGAGCACTGAGCACCCAGCACCCCGAGCACTGAGCACCCTGAGCTCTTAGCACCCTGAGTACTGAGCACCCAGCACCCTGATTACTGAGCACCGAGCACCCCGAGCACTGAGCACCCAGCACCCTGAGCACTGAGCACCCAGCACCCCGAGCACTGAGCACCCAGCACCCTGAGCACTGAGCACCCAGCACCCCGAGTACTGAGCACCGAGCACCCCGAGAACTGAGCACCCAGCACCCCGAGCACTGAGCACCCTGAGCACTGAGCACCCAGCACCCCGAGTACTGAGCAATGAGCACCCTGAGTACTGAGCACCCAGCACCCCGAGTACTGAGCACTGAGCACTAGGAGTACTGAGCATCCAGCACCCTGAGCACTGAGCACTGAGAACCCTGAGTACTGAGCACCGAGCACCCAGAGCACTGAGCACCCAGCACCAAGAGTACTGAGCACCGAGCTCCCCGAGCACTGAGCACCCAGCACCCCGAGCAGTGAGCAACCAGCACCCTGAGCCCTGAGCACCCTGAGTACTGAGCACTGAGCACCCTGAGTACTGAGCACTGAGCACCCTGAGTACTGAGCACCCAGCACCCTGAGTACTGAGCACCCAGCACCCTGAGTACTGAGCACCCAGCACCCTGAGCAATGAGCACCCTGAGTACTGAGCACCCAGCACCCTGAGCACTGAGCACCCAGCACCCTGAGTACTGAGCAACCAGCACCTTGTGCACTGAGCACCCAGCACCCTGAGTACTGAGCATCCAGCACCCCGAGCACTGAGCACCCTGAATTCTGAGCACCCAGCACCCTGAGCACTGAGCACCCAGCACCCCGAGCACTGAGCACCCAGCACCCTGAGCACTGAGCACCCAGCACCCTGAGTACTGAGCACCCAGCACCCTGAGCACTGAGCACCCAGCACCTTGAGTACTGAGCACCCAGCACCCCGAGCACTGAGCACCCAGCACCCTGAGTACTGAGCACCCAGCACCCTGATCACTGAGCACCGAGCACCCTGAGCACTGAGCACCCAGCACCCTGAGGACTGAGCACCCAGCACCCCGAGCACTGAGCACCCAGCACCCTGAGCACTGAGCACTGAGCACCCTGAGTACTGAGCACTGAGCACCCTGAGTACTGAGCACTGAGCACCCTGAGTACTGATCACCGAGCACCCTGAGCACTGAGCATCCAGCACCCTGAGCACTGAGCACCCAGCACCCCGAGCAGTGAGCACCCAGCACCCTGAGCCCTGAGCACCCTGAGTACTGAGCACTGAGCACCCTGAGTACTGAGCACTGAGCACCCTGAGTACTGAGCACCCAGCACCCTGAGTACTGAGCACCCAGCACACTGAGTACTGAGCACCCAGCACCCTGAGCAATGAGCACCCTGAGTACTGAGCACACAGCACCCTGAGCACTGAGCACCCAGCACGCTGAGTACTGAGCAACCAGCACCCTGAGCACTGAGCACCCAGCACCCTGAGTACTGAGCATCCAGCACCCCGAGCACTGAGCAACCAGCACCCTGAGTACTGAGCACTGAGCACCCATCACCCCGAGCACTGAGCACCCAGCACCCTGTGTACTGAGCACTGAGAACCCAGCACCCCGAGCACTGAGCACCCAGCACCCTGAGCACTGAGCACCCTGAGTACTGAGCACTGAGCACCAGGCACCCTGAGTACTGAGCACCCAGCACCCTGAGCACTGAGCACCCTGAGTACTGAGCACCGAGCACCCTGAGAACTGAGCACCCAGTACCCTGAGCACTGAACACACATCACCCTGAGTACTGAGCACCCCGAGCACTGAGCACCCAGCACCCTGAGTACTGAGCACCCAGCGTACTGAGCAGCGAGCACCCAGCACCCTGAGTACTGAGCACCCAGTACCCTGAGCACTGAGCACCCAGCACCCTGAGTACTGAGCACCGAGCACCCCGAGTACTGAGCACCCAGCACCCCGAGCACTGAGCACCCAGCACCCCGAGCACTGAGCACCCAGCACCCCGAGCACTGAGCACCCAGCAACCCGAGCACTGAGCACCCAGCACCGCGAGCACCGAGCACCCTGAGTACTAAGCACCGAGCACCCTGAGCACTGAGCACCCAGCACCCTGAGCCCTGAGCACCCAGCATCCTGAGTACTGAGCACCCAGCAACCCGAGCACTGAGAACCCAGCACCCTGAGTACTGAGCACCCAGCACCCTGAGCACTGAGCACCGAGCACCCTGAGCACTGAGCACCCAGCACCCTGAGGACTGAGCACCCAGCACCCTGAGCACTGAGCACCCAGCACCCTGAGCACTGAGCACCCTTGTACGGAGCACTGAGCACCATGAGTACTGAGCACTGAGCACCCTGAGTACTGAGCACCCAGCACCCTGAGTACTGAGCACCCAGCACCCCGAGCACTGAGTACCCAGCACCCTGAGCACTGAGTACCCAGCACCCTGAGCACTGAGCACCCAGCACCCTGAGCACTGAGCACCCAGCACCCTGAGCACTGAGCACCCAGCACCCTGAGTACTGAGCACTGAGCACCCAGCACCCCGAGCACTGAGCACCCAGCACCCTGAGCACTGAGCACCCAGCACCCTGAGTACTGAGCACCCAACACCCCAAGCACTGAGCACCCTGTGTACTGAGCAACCCGCACCCCAAGCACTGAGCACCCTGAGTACTGAGCACCCAGCACACTGAGAGCTGAGCACCCAGCACCCCGAGCACTGAGCACCCAGCACCCTGATTACTGAGCAGCCAGCACCCTGAGTACTGAGCACCCAGCGTACTGAGCACCGAGCACGCAGCACCCTGAGTACTGAGCACCGAGCACCCTGAGTACTGAGCAGCCAGCACCCTGAGTACTGAGCACCCAGCACCCTGAGCACTGAGCACCAAGCACCCTGAGTACTGAGCACCGAGCACCCCAAGTACTGAGCACCCAGCACCCCGAGCACTGAGCACCCAGCACCCCGAGCACTGAGTACCCAGCACCCCGAGCACTGAGCACCCAGCACCCTGAGCACTGAGCACCCAGCACCCTGAGCACTGAGCACCCAGCACCCTGAGCACTGAGCACCCAGCACCCCGAGAACCGAGCACCCTGAGTACTAAGCACCGAGCACCCTGAGCACTGAGCACCCAGCACCCTGAGCACTGAGCACCCAGCACCCTGAGTACTGAGCACCCAGCACCCTGAGCACTGAGCACCCAGCACCCTGAGTACTGAGCACCCAGCACCCTGAGTACTGAGCACCGAGCACCCTGAGCACTGAGCACCCAGCACCCTGAGTACTGAGCATCCAGCACCCAGAGCACTGAGCACCCAGCTCCCTGAGTACTGAGCACTGAGCACCCAGCACCCCGAGCACTGAGCACCCAGCACCCTGTGTACTGAGCACTGAGTACCCAGCACCCCGAGCACTGAGCACCCAGCACCCTGAGCACTGAGCACCCTGAGTACTGAGCACTGAGCACCCTGCACCCTGAGTACTGAGCACCCAGCACCCTGAGCACTGAGCACACTGAGTACTGAGCACCGAGCACCCTGACCACTGAGCACCCTGCACGCTGAGTACTGAGCACTGAGCACCCTGAGCACTGAGCACCCAGCACCCTGAGTACTGAGTACCGAGCACCCTGAGTACTGAGCACCCAGCACTCTAAGCACTGAGCACCCAGCACCCTGAGCACTGAGCACCCAGCACCCCGAGCACTGAGCACCCAGCACTCCGAGCACTGAGCACCCAGCACCCCGAGCACTGAGCCTGAGCACCCTGAGTACTGAGCACTGAGCACCGTGAGTACTGAGTACCGAGCACCCTGAGTACTGAGCACCAAGCACCCCGAGCACTGAGCACCGAGCACCCCGAGCACTGAGCACCCAGCACCCCGAGCACTGAGCACCCAGCACCCTGAGTACTAAGCACCCAGCACCCTGAGTACTGAGCACCCAGCACCCCGAGCACGGAGCACCCAGCACCCTGAGTACTGAGCACTCAGCACCCTGAGCACTGAGGACCCAGCACCCTGAGTACTGAGCACCCAGCACCTTGAGCACTGAGCACCCAGCACCCTGAGTACTGAGCACTGAGCACCCAGCACCCCGAGCACTGAGCACCCAGCACCCTGAGTACTGAGCACCCAGCACCCTGAGCACTGAGCACCCAGCACCCTGAGTACTGAGCACCCAACACCCCAAGCACTGAGCACCCTGAGTACTGAGCACCAGCACCCCAAGCACTGAGCACCCTGAGTACTGAGCACCCAGCACACTGAGTACTGAGCACCCAGCACCCCGAGCACTGAGCACCCAGCACCCTGATTACTGAGCAGCCAGCACCCTGAGTACTGAGCACCCAGCGTACTGAGCACCGAGCACGCAGCACCCTGAGTACTGAGCACCGAGCACCCTGAGTACTGAGCACCGAGCACCCTGAGTACTGAGCAGCCAGCACCCTGAGTACTGAGCACCCAGCACCCTGAGCACTGAGCACCAAGCACCCTGAGTACTGAGCACCGAGCACCCCGAGTACTGAGCACCCAGCACCCCGAGCACTGAGCACCCAGCACCCCGAGCACTGAGCACCCAGCACCCCGAGCACTGAGCAACCAGCACCCTGAGCACTGAGCACCCAGCACCCTGAGCACTGAGCACCCAGCACCCTGAGCACCGAGCACCCTGAGTACTAAGCACCGAGCACCCTGAGCACTGAGCACCCAGCACCCTGAGCACTGAGCACCCAGCACCCTGAGTACTGAGCACCCAGCACCCTGAGCACTGAGCACCCAGCACCCTGAGTACCGAGCACCCAGCACCCTGATCACTGAGCACCGAGCACCCTGAGCACTGAGCACCCAGCACACTGAGGACTGAGCACCCAGCACCCCGAGCACTGAGCACCCAGCACCCTGAGCACTGGGCACCCTGTGTACTGAGCACTGAGCACCCTGAGTACTGAGCACTGAGCACCCTGAGTACTGAGCACCCAGCACCCTGAGTACTGAGCACCCAGCACCCTGAGAACTGAGCACCGAGCACCCTGAGCACTGAGCACCCAGCACCCTGAGCACTGAGCACCCAGCACCCCGAGCAGTTAGCACCAGCACCCTGAGCCCTGAGCACCCTGATTACTGAGCACTGAGCACCCTGAGTACTGAGCACTGAGCACCCTGAGTACTGAGCACCCAGCACCCTGAGTACTGAGCACCCAGCACCCTGAGTACTGAGCACCCAGCACCCTGAGCAATGAGCACCCTGAGTACTGAGCACCCAGCACCCTGAGCACTGAGCACCCAGCACCCTGAGTATTGAGCAACCAGCACCCTGAGCACTGAGTACCCAGCACCCTGAGTACTGAGCATCCAGCACCCGGAGCACTGAGCACCCAGCTCTCTGAGTACTGAGCACTGAGCACCCAGGACGCCGAGCACTGCGCACCCAGCACCCTGTGTACTGAGCACTGAGTACCCAGCACCCCGAGCACTGAGCACCCAGCACCCTGAGCACTGAGCACCCTGAGTACTGAGCACTGAGCACCCTGCACCCTGAGTACTGAGCACCCAGCACCCTGAGCACTGAGCACCCTGAGTACTGAGCACCGAGCACCCTGACCACAGAGCACCCTGCACGCTGAGTACTGAGCACTGAGCACCCTGAGCACTGAGCACCCAGCACCCTGAGTACTGAGCACCGAGCACCCTGAGTACTGAGCACCCAGCACTCTAAGCACTGAGCACCCAGCACCCTGAGCACTGAGCACCGAGCACCCCGAGCACTGAGCACCCAGCACCCCGAGCACTGAGCACCCAGCACCCCGAGCACTGAGCCTGAGCACCCTGAGTACTGAGCACTGAGCACCGTGAGTACTGAGTACCGAGCACCCTGAGTACTGAGCACCCAGCACCCTGAGCACTGAGCACCCAGCACCCCGCGCACTGAGCACCCAGCACCCTGAGCACTGAGCAACGAGCACCCTGAGTACTGAGCACCCAGCACCCTGAGTACTGAGCACCCAGCACCCTGAGCACTGAGCACCCAGCACCCTGAGCACTGAGCAACCAGCACCCTGAGTACTGAGCACCCAGCACCATGAGTACTGAACACCCAGCACCCTGAGCACTGAGCACTGAGCACCCAGCACCCTGAGCACTAAGCACTGAGCACCCAGCACCCTGAGCACTGAGCACCCAGCACCCCGTGCACTGAGCACCCAGCACCCTGAGCACCCAGCACCCTGAGCACTGAGCACCCTGAGCACTGAGCACTGAGCACCCAGCACCCTGAGTACTGAGCACCCAACACTCTGAGCACTGAGCACCCAGCACACTGAGTACTGAGCACCCAGCACCCCGAGCACTGAGCACCCAGAACCCTGAGTACTGAGCACTGAGCACCCAGCACCCCGAGCACTGAGCACCCAGCACCCTGAGCACTGAGCACCCAGCACCCGAGTACTGAGCACCCAGCACAATGAGTACTGAGCACCCAGCTCCCTGAGTACTGAGCACCCTGCACAACGAGTACTGAGCACCCAGCACCCTGAGTACTGAGCACTCAGCACCCTGAGCACTGAGGACCCAGCACCCTGAGTACTGAGCACCGAGCACCCTGAGTACTGAGCACCCAGCACCCTGAGCACTGAGCACCCAGCACCCTGAGTACTGAGCACTGAGCACCCAGCCCCCCGAGCACTGAGCACCCAGCACCCTGAGCACTGAGCACCCAGCACCCCGAGCACTGAGCACCCAGCACCCCGAGCACTGAGCACCCAGCACCCCGAGCACTGAGCACCCAGCACCCCGAGCACCGAGCACCCTGAGTACTAAGCACCGAGCACCCTGAGCACTGAGCACCCAGCACCCTGAGCACTGAGCACCCAGCACCTTGAGTACTGAGCACCCAGCACAGCGAGCACTGAGCACCCAGCACCCTGAGTACTGAGCACCCAGCACCCTGATCACTGAGCACCGAGCACCCTGAGCACTGAGCACCCAGCACCCTGAGGACTGAGCACCCAGCACCCCGAGCACTGAGCACCCAGCACCCTGAGCACTGAGCACTGAGCACCCTGAGTACTGAGCACTGAGCACCCTGAGTACTGAGCACTGAGCACCCTGAGTACTGATCACCGAGCACCCTGAGCACTGAGCATCCAGCACCCTGAGCACTGAGCACCCAGCACCCCGAGCAGTGAGCACCCAGCACCCTGAGCCCTGAGCACCCTGAGTACTGAGCACTGAGCACCCTGAGTACTGAGCACTGAGCACCCTGAGTACTGAGCACCCAGCACCCTGAGTACTGAGCACCCAGCACACTGAGTACTGAGCACCCAGCACCCTGAGCAATGAGCACCCTGAGTACTGAGCACCCAGCACCCTGAGCACTGAGCACCCAGCACGCTGAGTACTGAGCAACCAGCACCCTGAGCACTGAGCACCCAGCACCCTGAGTAGTGAGCATCCAGCACCCCGAGCACTGAGCACCCAGCACCCTGAGTACTGAGCACTGAGCACCCATCACCCCGAGCACTGAGCACCCAGCATCCTGTGTACTGAGCACTGAGAACCCAGCACCCCGAGCACTGAGCACCCAGCACCCTGAGCACTGAGCACCCTGAGTACTGAGCACTGAGCACCAGGCACCCTGAGTACTGAGCACCCAGCACCCTGAGCACTGAGCACCCTGAGTACTGAGCACCGAGCACCCTGAGAACTGAGCACCCAGTACCCTGAGCACTGAACACACATCACCCTGAGTACTGAGCACCCCGAGCACTGAGCACCCAGCACCCTGAGTACTGAGCACCCAGCGTACTGAGCAGCGAGCACCCAGCACACTGAGTACTGAGCACCCAGTACCCTGAGCACTGAGCACCCAGCACCCTGAGTACTGAGCACCGAGCACCCCGAGTACTGAGCACCCAGCACCCCGAGCACTGAGCACCCAGCACCCCGAGCACTGAGCACCCAGCACCCCGAGCACTGAGCACCCAGCAACCCGAGCACTGAGCACCCAGCACCGCGAGCACCGAGCACCCTGAGTACTAAGCACCGAGCACCCTGTGCACTGAGCACCCAGCACCCTGAGCACTGAGCACCCAGCACCCTGAGTACTGAGCACCCAGCAACCCGAGCACTGAGAACCCAGCACCCTGAGTACTGAGCACCCAGCACCCTGAGCACTGAGCACCGAGCACCCTGAGCACTGAGCACCCAGCACCCTGAGGACTGAGCACCCAGCACCCTGAGCACTGAGCACCCAGCACCCTGAGCACTGAGCACCCTTGTACGGAGCACTGAGCACCATGAGTACTGAGCACTGAGCACCCTGAGTACTGAGCACCCAGCACCCTGAGTACTGAGCACCCAGCACCCCGAGCACTGAGTACCCAGCACCCTGAGCACTGAGTACCCAGCACCCTGAGCACTGAGCACCCAGCACCCTGAGCACTGAGCACCCAGCACCCTGAGCACTGAGCACCCAGCACCCTGAGTACTGAGCACTGAGCACCCAGCACCCCGAGCACTGAGCACCCAGCACCCTGAGCACTGAGCACCCAGCACCCTGAGTACTGAGCACCCAACACCCCAAGCACTGAGCACCCTGTGTACTGAGCAACCAGCACCCCAAGCACTGAGCACCCTGAGTACTGAGCACCCAGCACACTGAGAGCTGAGCACCCAGCACCCCGAGCACTGAGCACCCAGCACCCTGATTACTGAGCAGCCAGCACCCTGAGTACTGAGCACCCAGCGTACTGAGCACCGAGCACGCAGCACCCTGAGTACTGAGCACCGAGCACCCTGAGTACTGAGCAGCCAGCACCCTGAGTACTGAGCACCCAGCACCCTGAGCACTGAGCACCAAGCACCCTGAGTACTGAGCACTGAGCACCCCGAGTACTGAGCACCCAGCACCCCGAGCACTGAGCACCCAGCACCCCGAGCACTGAGCACCCAGCACCCCGAGCACTGAGCACCCAGCACCCTGAGCACTGAGCACCCAGCACCCTGAGCACTGAGCACCCAGCACCCTGAGCACTGAGCACCCAGCACCCCGAGAACCGAGCACCCTGAGTACTAAGCACCGAGCACCCTGAGCACTGAGCACCCAGCACCCTGAGCACTGAGCACCCAGCACCCTGAGTACTGAGCACCCAGCACCCTGAGCACTGAGCACCCAGCACCCTGAGTACTGAGCACCCAGCACCCTGAGTACTGAGCACCGAGCACCCTGAGCACTGAGCACCCAGCACCCTGAGTACTGAGCATCCAGCACCCAGAGCACTGAGCACCCAGCTCCCTGAGTACTGAGCACTGAGCACCCAGCACCCCGAGCACTGAGCACCCAGCACCCTGTGTACTGAGCACTGAGTACCCAGCACCCCGAGCACTGAGCACCCAGCACCCTGAGCACTGAGCACCCTGAGTACTGAGCACTGAGCACCCTGCACCCTGAGTACTGAGCACCCAGCACCCTGAGCACTGAGCACACTGAGTACTGAGCACCGAGCACCCTGACCACTGAGCACCCTGCACGCTGAGTACTGAGCACTGAGCACCCTGAGCACTGAGCACCCAGCACCCTGAGTACTGAGTACCGAGCACCCTGAGTACTGAGCACCCAGCACTCTAAGCACTGAGCACCCAGCACCCTGAGCACTGAGCACCCAGCACCCCGAGCACTGAGCACCCAGCACTCCGAGCACTGAGCACCCAGCACCCCGAGCACTGAGCCTGAGCACCCTGAGTACTGAGCACTGAGCACCGTGAGTACTGAGTACCGAGCACCCTGAGTACTGAGCACCAAGCACCCCGAGCACTGAGCACCGAGCACCCCGAGCACTGAGCACCCAGCACCCCGAGCACTGAGCACCCAGCACCCTGAGTACTAAGCACCCAGCACCCTGAGTACTGAGCACCCAGCACCCCGAGCACGGAGCACCCAGCACCCTGAGTACTGAGCACTCAGCACCCTGAGCACTGAGCACCCAGCACCCCGAGCACTGAGCACTGAGCACCCAGCACCCTGAGCACTGAGCACCCAGCACCCTGAGTACTGAGTACTGAGCACCCAGCACCTTGAGCACTGAGCACCCAGCACCCTGAGTACTGAGCACTGAGCACCCAGCACCCCGAGCACTGAGCACCCAGCACCCTGAGTACTGAGCACCCAGCACCCTGAGCACTGAGCACCCAGCACCCTGAGTACTGAGCACCCAACACCCCAAGCACTGAGCACCCTGAGTACTGATCACCATCACCCCAAGCACTGAGCACCCTGAGTACTGAGCACCCAGCACACTGAGTACTGAGCACCCAGCACCCCGAGCACTGAGCACCCAGCACCCTGATTACTGAGCAGCCAGCACCCTGAGTACTGAGCACCCAGCGTACTGAGCACCGAGCACGCAGCGCCCTGAGTACTGAGCACCGAGCACCCTGAGTACTGAGCAGCCAGCACCCTGAGTACTGAGCACCCAGCACCCTGAGCACTGAGAACCAAGCACCCTGAGTACTGAGCACCGAGCACCCCGAGTACTGAGCACCCAGGACCCCGAGCACTGAGCACCCAGCACCCCGAGCACTGAGCACCCAGCACCCCGAGCACTGAGCACCCAGCACCCTGAGCACTGAGCACCCAGCACCCTGAGCACTGAGCACCCAGCGCCCCGAGCACCGAGCACCCTGAGTACTAAGCACCGAGCACCCTGAGCACTGAGCACCCAGCACCCTGAGCACTGAGCACCCAGCACCCTGAGTACTGAGCACCCAGCACCCTGAGCACTGAGCACCCAGCACCCTGAGTACCGAGCACCCAACACCCTGATCACTGAGCACCGAGCACCCTGAGCACTGAGCACCCAGCACCCTGAGGACTGAGCACCCAGCACCCCGAGCACTGAGCACCCAGCACCCTGAGCACTGAGCACCCTGTGTACTGAGCACTGAGCACCCTGAGTACTGAGCACTGAGCACCCTGAGTACTGAGCACCCAGCACCCTGAGTACTGAGCACCCAGCACCCTGAGCACTGAGCACCAAGCACCCTGAGTACTGAGCACTGAGCACCCCGAGTACTGAGCACCCAGCACCCCGAGCACTGAGCACCCAGCACCCCGAGCACTGAGCACCCAGCACCCCGAGCACTGAGCACCCAGCACCCTGAGCACTGAGCACCCAGCACCCTGAGCACTGAGCACCCAGCACCCTGAGCACTGAGCACCCAGCACCCTGAGCACTGAGCACCCAGCACCCTGAGCACTGAGCACCCAGCACCCCGAGAACCGAGCACCCTGAGTACTAAGCACCGAGCACCCTGAGCACTGAGCACCCAGCACCCTGAGCACTGAGCACCCAGCACCCTGAGTACTGAGCACCCAGCACCCTGAGCACTGAGCACCCAGCACCCTGAGTACTGAGCACCCAGCACCCTGAGTACTGAGCACCGAGCACCCTGAGCACTGAGCACCCAGCACCCTGAGTACTGAGCATCCAGCACCCAGAGCACTGAGCACCCAGCTCCCTGAGTACTGAGCACTGAGCACCCAGCACCCCGAGCACTGAGCACCCAGCACCCTGTGTACTGAGCACTGAGTACCCAGCACCCCGAGCACTGAGCACCCAGCACCCTGAGCACTGAGCACCCTGAGTACTGAGCACTGAGCACCCTGCACCCTGAGTACTGAGCACCCAGCACCCTGAGCACTGAGCACACTGAGTACTGAGCACCGAGCACCCTGACCACTGAGCACCCTGCACGCTGAGTACTGAGCACTGAGCACCCTGAGCACTGAGCACCCAGCACCCTGAGTACTGAGTACCGAGCACCCTGAGTACTGAGCACCCAGCACTCTAAGCACTGAGCACCCAGCACCCTGAGCACTGAGCACCCAGCACCCCGAGCACTGAGCACCCAGCACTCCGAGCACTGAGCACCCAGCACCCCGAGCACTGAGCCTGAGCACCCTGAGTACTGAGCACTGAGCACCGTGAGTACTGAGTACCGAGCACCCTGAGTACTGAGCACCAAGCACCCCGAGCACTGAGCACCGAGCACCCCGAGCACTGAGCACCCAGCACCCCGAGCACTGAGCACCCAGCACCCTGAGTACTAAGCACCCAGCACCCTGAGTACTGAGCACCCAGCACCCCGAGCACGGAGCACCCAGCACCCTGAGTACTGAGCACTCAGCACCCTGAGCACTGAGCACCCAGCACCCCGAGCACTGAGCACTGAGCACCCAGCACCCTGAGCACTGAGCACCCAGCACCCTGAGTACTGAGTACTGAGCACCCAGCACCTTGAGCACTGAGCACCCAGCACCCTGAGTACTGAGCACTGAGCACCCAGCACCCCGAGCACTGAGCACCCAGCACCCTGAGTACTGAGCACCCAGCACCCTGAGCACTGAGCACCCAGCACCCTGAGTACTGAGCACCCAACACCCCAAGCACTGAGCACCCTGAGTACTGATCACCATCACCCCAAGCACTGAGCACCCTGAGTACTGAGCACCCAGCACACTGAGTACTGAGCACCCAGCACCCCGAGCACTGAGCACCCAGCACCCTGATTACTGAGCAGCCAGCACCCTGAGTACTGAGCACCCAGCGTACTGAGCACCGAGCACGCAGCGCCCTGAGTACTGAGCACCGAGCACCCTGAGTACTGAGCAGCCAGCACCCTGAGTACTGAGCACCCAGCACCCTGAGCACTGAGCACCAAGCACCCTGAGTACTGAGCACCGAGCACCCCGAGTACTGAGCACCCAGGACCCCGAGCACTGAGCACCCAGCACCCCGAGCACTGAGCACCCAGCACCCCGAGCACTGAGCACCCAGCACCCTGAGCACTGAGCACCCAGCACCCTGAGCACTGAGCACCCAGCGCCCCGAGCACCGAGCACCCTGAGTACTAAGCACCGAGCACCCTGAGCACTGAGCACCCAGCACCCTGAGCACTGAGCACCCAGCACCCTGAGTACTGAGCACCCAGCACCCTGAGCACTGAGCACCCAGCACCCTGAGTACCGAGCACCCAACACCCTGATCACTGAGCACCGAGCACCCTGAGCACTGAGCACCCAGCACCCTGAGGACTGAGCACCCAGCACCCCGAGCACTGAGCACCCAGCACCCTGAGCACTGAGCACCCTGTGTACTGAGCACTGAGCACCCTGAGTACTGAGCACTGAGCACCCTGAGTACTGAGCACCCAGCACCCTGAGTACTGAGCACCCAGCACCCTGAGAACTGAGCACCGAGCACCCTGAGCACTGAGCACCCAGCACCCTGAGCACTGAGCACCCAGCACCCCGAGCACTGAGCACCCAGCACCCTGAGTACTGAGCACCCAGCACCCTGAGCACTGAGCACCCAGCACCCTGAGTACTGAGCACCCAACACCCCAAGCACTGAGCACCCTGAGTACTGAGCACCAGCACCCCAAGCACTGAGCACCCTGAGTACTGAGCACCCAGCACACTGAGTACTGAGCACCCAGCACCCCGAGCACTGAGCACCCAGCACCCTGATTACTGAGCAGCCAGCACCCTGAGTACTGAGCACCCAGCGTACTGAGCACCGAGCACGCAGCACCCTGAGTACTGAGCACCGAGCACCCTGAGTACTCAGCAGCCAGCACCCTGAGTACTGAGCACCCAGCACCCTGAGCACTGAGCACCAAGCACCCTGAGTACTGAGCACCGAGCACCCCGAGTACTGAGCACCCAGCACCCCGAGCACTGAGCACCCAGCACCCCGAGCACTGAGCACCCAGCACCCCGAGCACTGAGCACCCAGCACCCTGAGCACTGAGCACCCAGCACCCTGAGCACTGAGCACCCAGCGCCCCGAGCACCGAGCACCCTGAGTACTAAGCACCGAGCACCCTGAGCACTGAGCACCCAGCACCCTGAGCACTGAGCACCCAGCACCCTGAGTACTGAGCACCCAGCACCCTGAGCACTGAGCACCCAGCACCCTGAGTACCGAGCACCCAGCACCCTGATCACTGAGCACCGAGCACCCTGAGCACTGAGCACCCAGCACCCTGAGGACTGAGCACCCTGTGTACTGAGCACTGAGCACCCTGAGTACTGAGCACTGAGCACCCTGAGTACTGAGCACCCAGCACCCTGAGTACTGAGCACCCAGCACCCCGAGCACTGAGCACCCAGCACCCTGAGCACTGAGCACCCTGTGTACTGAGCACTGAGCACCCTGAGTACTGAGCACTGAGCACCCTGAGTACTGAGCACCCAGCACCCTGAGTACTGAGCACCCAGCACCCTGAGAACTGAGCACCGAGCACCCTGAGCACTGAGCACCCAGCACCCTGAGCACTGAGCACCCAGCACCCCGAGCAGTTAGCACCCAGCACCCTGATCCCTGAGCACCCTGATTACTGATCCCTGAGCACCCTGATTACTGAGCACTGAGCACCCTGAGTACTGAGCACTGAGCACCCTGAGTACTGAGCACCCAGCACCCTGAGTACTGAGCACCCAGCACCCTGAGCAATGAGCACCCTGAGTACTGAGCACCCAGCACCCTGAGTACTGAGCACTGAGCACCCTGAGTACTGAGCACCCAGCACCCTGAGTACTGAGCACCCAGCACCCTGAGTACTGAGCACCCAGCACCCTGAGCAATGAGCACCCTGAGTACTGAGCACCCAGCACCCTGAGCACTGAGCACCCAGCACCCTGAGTATTGAGCAACCAGCACCCTGAGCACTGAGTACCCAGCACCCTGAGTACTGAGCACCCAGCACCCTGAGTACTGAGCACCCAGCACCCTGAGCAATGAGCACCCTGAGTACTGAGCACCCAGCACCCTGAGCACTGAGCACCCAGCACCCTGAGTATTGAGCAACCAGCACCCTGAGCACTGAGCACCAAGCACCCTGAGTACTGAGCACTGAGCACCCCGAGTACTGAGCACCCAGCACCCCGAGCACTGAGCACCCAGCACCCCGAGCACTGAGCACCCAGCACCCCGAGCACTGAGCACCCAGCACCCTGAGCACTGAGCACCCAGCACCCTGAGCACTGAGCACCCAGCACCCTGAGCACTGAGCACCCAGCACCCCGAGAACCGAGCACCCTGAGTACTAAGCACCGAGCACCCTGAGCACTGAGCACCCAGCACCCTGAGCACTGAGCACCCAGCACCCTGAGTACTGAGCACCCAGCACCCTGAGCACTGAGCACCCAGCACCCTGAGACTGAGCACCCAGCACCCTGAGTACTGAGCACCGAGCACCCTGAGCACTGAGCACCCAGCACCCTGAGTACTGAGCATCCAGCACCCAGAGCACTGAGCACCCAGCTCCCTGAGTACTGAGCACTGAGCACCCAGCACCCCGAGCACTGAGCACCCAGCACCCTGTGTACTGAGCACTGAGTACCCAGCACCCCGAGCACTGAGCACCCAGCACCCTGAGCACTGAGCACCCTGAGTACTGAGCACTGAGCACCCTGCACCCTGAGTACTGAGCACCCAGCACCCTGAGCACTGAGCACACTGAGTACTGAGCACCGAGCACCCTGACCACTGAGCACCCTGCACGCTGAGTACTGAGCACTGAGCACCCTGAGCACTGAGCACCCAGCACCCTGAGTACTGAGTACCGAGCACCCTGAGTACTGAGCACCCAGCACTCTAAGCACTGAGCACCCAGCACCCTGAGCACTGAGCACCCAGCACCCCGAGCACTGAGCACCCAGCACTCCGAGCACTGAGCACCCAGCACCCCGAGCACTGAGCCTGAGCACCCTGAGTACTGAGCACTGAGCACCGTGAGTACTGAGTACCGAGCACCCTGAGTACTGAGCACCAAGCACCCCGAGCACTGAGCACCGAGCACCCCGAGCACTGAGCACCCATCACCCCGAGCACTGAGCACCCAGCACCCTGAGTACTAAGCACCCAGCACCCTGAGTACTGAGCACCCAGCACCCCGAGCACGGAGCACCCAGCACCCTGAGTACTGAGCACTCAGCACCCTGAGCACTGAGCACCCAGCACCCCGAGCACTGAGCACTGAGCACCCAGCACCCTGAGCACTGAGCACCCAGCACCCTGAGTACTGAGTACTGAGCACCCAGCACCTTGAGCACTGAGCACCCAGCACCCTGAGTACTGAGCACTGAGCACCCAGCACCCCGAGCACTGAGCACCCAGCACCCTGAGTACTGAGCACCCAGCACCCTGAGCACTGAGCACCCAGCACCCTGAGTACTGAGCACCCAACACCCCAAGCACTGAGCACCCTGAGTACTGAGCACCAGCACCCCAAGCACTGAGCACCCTGAGTACTGAGCACCCAGCACACTGAGTACTGAGCACCCAGCACCCCGAGCACTGAGCACCCAGCACCCTGATTACTGAGCAGCCAGCACCCTGAGTACTGAGCACCCAGCGTACTGAGCACCGAGCACGCAGCGCCCTGAGTACTGAGCACCGAGCACCCTGAGTACTGAGCAGCCAGCACCCTGAGTACTGAGCACCCAGCACCCTGAGCACTGAGCACCAAGCACCCTGAGTACTGAGCACCGAGCACCCCGAGTACTGAGCACCCAGGACCCCGAGCACTGAGCACCCAGCACCCCGAGCACTGAGCACCCAGCACCCCGAGCACTGAGCACCCAGCACCCTGAGCACTGAGCACCCAGCACCCTGAGCACTGAGCACCCAGCGCCCCGAGCACCGAGCACCCTGAGTACTAAGCACCGAGCACCCTGAGCACTGAGCACCCAGCACCCTGAGCACTGAGCACCCAGCACCCTGAGTACTGAGCACCCAGCACCCTGAGCACTGAGCACCCAGCACCCTGAGTACCGAGCACCCAACACCCTGATCACTGAGCACCGAGCACCCTGAGCACTGAGCACCCAGCACCCTGAGGACTGAGCACCCAGCACCCCGAGCACTGAGCACCCAGCACCCTGAGCACTGAGCACCCTGTGTACTGAGCACTGAGCACCCTGAGTACTGAGCACTGAGCACCCTGAGTACTGAGCACCCAGCACCCTGAGTACTGAGCACCCAGCACCCTGAGAACTGAGCACCGAGCACCCTGAGCACTGAGCACCCAGCACCCTGAGCACTGAGCACCCAGCACCCCGAGCACTGAGCACCCAGCACCCTGAGTACTGAGCACCCAGCACCCTGAGCACTGAGCACCCAGCACCCTGAGTACTGAGCACCCAACACCCCAAGCACTGAGCACCCTGAGTACTGAGCACCAGCACCCCAAGCACTGAGCACCCTGAGTACTGAGCACCCAGCACACTGAGTACTGAGCACCCAGCACCCCGAGCACTGAGCACCCAGCACCCTGATTACTGAGCAGCCAGCACCCTGAGTACTGAGCACCCAGCGTACTGAGCACCGAGCACGCAGCACCCTGAGTACTGAGCACCGAGCACCCTGAGTACTCAGCAGCCAGCACCCTGAGTACTGAGCACCCAGCACCCTGAGCACTGAGCACCAAGCACCCTGAGTACTGAGCACCGAGCACCCCGAGTACTGAGCACCCAGCACCCCGAGCACTGAGCACCCAGCACCCCGAGCACTGAGCACCCAGCACCCCGAGCACTGAGCACCCAGCACCCTGAGCACTGAGCACCCAGCACCCTGAGCACTGAGCACCCAGCGCCCCGAGCACCGAGCACC
>NW_024543571.1:0-78098 GCF_018167655.1 Microtus oregoni
TGCTCAGTACTCAGGGTGCTCGGTGCTCAGTACTCAGGGTGCTGGGTGCTCAGTGCTCAGGGTGCTGGGTACTCAGTACTCAGGGTGCTGGGTGCTCAGTACTCAGGGTGCTGGGTGCTCAGTGCTCAGGGTGCTGGGTGCTCAGTGCTCAGGGTGCTGGGGTGCTCAGTACTCAGGGTGCTGGATGCTCAGTGCTCAGGGTGATCGGTGCTCAGTACTCAGGGTGCTCAGTACTCAGGATGCTGGGTGCTCAGTGCTCAGGGTGCTGGGTGCTCAGTACTCAGGGTGCTGGGTGCTCAGTGCTCGGGGTGCTGGGTGCTCAGTGCTCAGGGTGATCGGTGCTCAGTACTCAGGGTGCTGGGTGCTCAGTGCTCAGGGTGCTGGGTGCTCAGGCCTCAGGGTGCTCAGTGCTCAGGGTGCTGGGTGCTCAGTGCACGGGGTGCTCGGTGCTCAGTACTCAGGGTGCTGGGTGCTCAGTACTCATGGTGCTGGGTGCTCAGTACTCAGGGGACTGGGTGCTCAGTGCTCAGGGTGCTGGGTGCTCAGTGCTCAGGGCGCTGGGTGCTCAGTGCTCGGGGTGCTGGGTGCTCAGTGCTCGGGGTGCTGGGTGGTCAGTGCTCAGTGCTCAAGGTGCTGGGTGCTCAGTCCTCAGTGCTCGGCTTGCTCGGTGATCAGTACTCAAGGTGCTGGGTGCTCAGTGCTCAGGGTGCTGGGTGCTCAGTCCTCGGGGTGCTCCGTGCTCAGTGATCACCGTGCTGGGTGCTCAGTACTCAGGGTGCTCGGTGTTCAGTACTCAGGGTTCTCAGTGCTCAGTACTCAGTGTGCTGGTTGCTCAGTGCTCAGGGTGCTGGTGCTCAGTACTCAGGGTGCTCAGTGCTCAGTACTCGGGGTGCTTGTTGCTCAGCACTCAGGTTGCTCAGTGCTCAGTGCTCGGGGTGCTGGGTGCTCAGTACTCAGGGTGCTCGGTGCTCAGTACTAAGTGTGCTCAGTGCTCAGTACTCAGGTTGCTCAGTGCTCAGTGCTTGGGGTGCTGGGTGCTCAGTACTCAGGGTCCTGGGTGCTCAGTACTCAGGGTGCTGGGTGCTCAGTGCTCAGTACTCAGCGTGCTGGGTGCTCAGTGCTCGGGGTGCAGGGTCCTCAGTGCTCAGGGTGCTGGGTGCTCAGTACTCAGGGTGCTGGGTGCTCAGTGCTCGGGGTGCTGGGTCCTCAGTGCTCAGGGTGCTCAGTGCTCAGTGGTCGGGGTGCTGGGTGCTCAGTGCTCGGGGTGCTGGGTGCTCAGTGCTCAGGGTGCTGGTTGCTCAGTACTCAGTGTGCTCAGTGCTCAGGGTGCTGGGTGCTCAGAACTCAGGGTGCTGGGTGCGCAGTACTCAGGGTGCTGGGTGCCCATTCTCGGGGTACTGGGTGCTCAGGACTCAGGTTGCTCAGTACTCTGGGTGCTCGGGGCTCAGTACTCATGGTGCTGGGTGCTCAGTACTCAGGGTGCTCGGTGCTCAGTTCTCAGGGTGCTCGGTGCTCAGTGTTTGGGGTGCTGGGTGCTCAGTACTCAGGGTGCTTGGTGCTCAGTGCTCAGGGTGCTGGCTGCTCAGTGCTCAGGTGCTGGGTGCTCAGTACTCAGTGCTCAGGATGCTGGGTGCTCAGTGCTCAGGGTGCTGGGTGCTCAGTGCTCAGGGTGGTCAGTGCTCAGTGCTCAGTACTCAGGGTGCTTGGTGCTCAGTACTCAGGGTGCTGGTTGCTCAGTGCTCGGGTTACCCGGTGCTCAGTGCTCGGGTTGCTCGGTGCTCAGTACTCAGGGTGCTGAGTGCTCAGTGCTCAGGGTGCTGGGTGCTCAGTGCTCAGGGTGCTGGGTGCTCAGTGCTCAGCGTGCTTGATGCTCAGTACTCAGGGTGCTGAGTGCTCAGTGCTCAGGGTGCTTGATGCTCAGTGCTCAGGGTGCTGGGTGCTCAGTGCTCTGGGTGCTTGGTGCTCAGTGCTCAGGGTGCTGGGTGCTCAGTGCTCAGGGTGCTGGGTGCTCAGTGATCGGGGGTGATGGGTGCTGAGTGCTCAGGGTGCTGGGTGCTCAGTGCTCGGGGTGCTCGGTGCTCAGTGCTCAGGGTCCTGGGTGCTCAGTACTCAGGGTGCTGGGTGCTTAGTACTCAGGGTGCTCAGTGCTCAGTACACAGGGTGCTGGGTGCTCAGTGCTCGGGTGCTGGGTGCTCAGTGCTCAGTACTCAGGGTGCTGGGTGCTCAGTGCTCAGGGTGCTGAGTGCTCAGTACTCAGCGTGCTGGGTGCTCAGTACTCAGGGTGCTGGGTGCTCAGTGCTCAGGGTGCTGGGGTGCTCCGTGCTCAGGGTGCTGGGTGCTCAGTGCTCGGGGAGCTCGGTGCTCAGTACTCAGGGTGCTGGGTGCTCAGTACTCAGTGCTCGGGGTCCTGGGTGCTCCGTTCTCGGGGTGCTGGGTGCTCAGTACTCAGGGTGCTGGGTGCTCATTCTCGGGGTGCTGGGTGCTCAGTGCTCGGGGTGCTGGGTGCTCAGTACTCAGGGTGCTGGGGGCTCAGTACTCAGGGTGCTGGGTGCTCAGTACTCAGGGTGCTCCGTTCTCAGTACTCAGGGTGCTGGGTGCTCATTCTCGGGGTGCTGGGGTGCTCAGTGCTCGGGTTGCTGGGTGCTCAGTACTCAGGGTGCTGGGGGCTCAGTACTCAGGGTGATGGGGTGCTCAGTACTCAGGGTGATCTGTTCTCAGTACTTAGGCTGCTGGGTGCTCAGTGCTCGGGGTGCTGGGTGCTCAGTGCTCAGGGTGATCGGTGCTCAGTACTCAGGGTGCTGGGTGCTCAGTGCTCAGGGTGCTGGGTGCTCAGTCCTCAGGTTGCTCAGTGCTCAGGGTGCTGGGTGCTCAGTGCTCGGGGTGCTCGGTGCTCAGTACTCAGTGTGCTGAGTGCTCAGTACTCAGGGTGCTGGGTGCTCAGTACTCGGGGTGCTGGGTGCTCAGTGCTCAGCGTGCTGGGTGCTCAATACTCAGGGTGCTGGGTGCTCAGTGCTCAGGGTGCTGGGTGCTCAGTGCTCAGGGTGCTGGGTGCTCAGTACTCAGTGCTCAGGATGCTGGGTGCTCAGTGCTCGGGCTGCTGGGTGCTCAGTGCTCAGGGTGCTGGGTGCTCAGTGCTAGGGGTGCTGGGTCCTCAGTGCTCGGGGTCTGGGTGCTCAGTACTCAGGGTGCTGGGTGCTCAGTACTCAGGGTGCTGGGTGCTCAGTGCTCAGGGTGCTGGGTGCTCAGTGCTCTGGGTGCTGGGTGCTCAGTGCTCAGGGTGCTGGGTGCTCAGTGCTCAGGGTGCTGGGTGCTCAGTGATCGGGGTGATGGGTGCTGATTGCTCAGGGTGCTGGGTGCTCAGTGCTCGGGGGTGCTCGGTGCTCAGTGCTCAGGGTCCTGGGTGCTCAGTACTCAGGGTGCTGGGTGCTTAGTACTCAGGGTGCTCAGTGCTCAGTACACAGGGTGCTGGATGCTCAGTGCTCGGGGTGCTGGGTGCTCAGTGCTCAGTACTCAGGGTGCTGGGTGCTCAGTGCTCAGGGTGCTGGGTGCTCAGTGCTCGGGGTGCTGGGTGCTCAGTGCTCAGGGTGATCGGTGCTCAGTACTCAGGGTGCTGGGTGCTCAGTGCTCAGGGTGCTGGGTGCTCAGTCCTCAGGGTGCTCAGTGCTCAGGGTGCTGGGTGCTCAGTGCTCGGGGTGCTCGGTGCTCAATACTCAGGGTGCTGTGTGCTCAGTACTCAGGGTGCTGGGTGCTCAGTACTCATGGTGCTGGGTGCTCAGTGCTCAGGGCGCTGGGTGCTCAGTGCTCGGGGTGCTGGGTGCTCAGTGTTCAGGGTGCTGGGTGCTCAGTGCTCAGGGCGCTGGGTGCTCAGTGCTCGGGGTGCTGGGTGCTCAGTGCTCGGGGTGCTGGGTGGTCAGTGCTCAGTGCTCAAGGTGCTGGGTGCTCAGTGCTCAGTGCTTAGGGTGCTGGGTGCTAAGTACTCAGGGTGCTGGGTGCTCAGTACTCAGGGTGCTGGGTGCTCAGTTCTCAGGGTGCTGGGTGCTCAGTACTCAGGGTGCTGGGTGCTCAGTACTCAGGGTGCTGGGTGCTCATTCTCGGGGTGCTGGGTGCTCAGTGCTCGGGGTGCTGGGTGCTCAGTACTCAGGGTGCTGGGGGCTCAGTACTCAGGGTGCTGGGTGCTCAGTACTCAGGGTGCTCGTTTCTCAGTACTCAGGGTGCTGTGTGCTCATTCTCGGGGTGCTGGGTGCTCAGTGCTCGGGTTGCTGGCTGCTCAGTACTCAGGGTGCTGGGGGCTCAGTACTCAGGGTGCTGGGTGCTCAGTACTCAGGGTGATCTGTTCTCAGTACTTAGGCTGCTGGGTGCTCAGTGATCGGGGTGCTGTGTGCTCAGTGCTCAGGGTGATCGGTGCTCAGTACTCAGGGTGCTGGGTGCTCAGTGCTCAGGGTCCTGGGTGCTCAGTCCTCAGGTTGCTCAGTGCTCAGGGTGCTGGGTGCTCAGTGCTCGGGGTGCTCGCTGCTCAGTACTCAGGGTGCTGAGTGCTCAGTACTCAGGGTGCTGGGTGCTCAGTACTCGGGGTGCTGGGTGCTCAGTGCTCAGCGTGCTGGGTGCTCAGTACTCAGGGTGCTCGGTGCTCAGTGCTTGGGGTGCTGGGTGCTCAGTACTCAGGGTGCTGGGTGCTCAGTGCTCAGGGTGCTGGGTGCTCAGTGCTCAGGGTGCTGGGTGCTCAGTACTCAGTGCTCAGGATGCTGGGTGCTCAGTGCTCGGGCTGCTGGGTGCTCAGTGCTCAGGGTGCTGGGTGCTCAGTGCTAGGGGTGATGGGTCCTCAGTGCTCGGGGTCTGGGTGCTCAGTACTCAGGGTGCTGGGTGCTCAGTGCTCAGGGTGCTGGGTGCTCAGTACTCAGGGTGCTGGGTGCTCAGTACTCAGGGTGCTCGGTGCTCAGTACTCAGGGTGCTGGGTGCTCAGTGCTCAGGGTGCTGGGTACTCAGGACTCAGGGTGCTGGGTGCTCAGTACTCAGGGTGCTGGGTGCTCAGTGCTCAGGGTGCTGGGTGCTCAGTGCTCAGGGTGCTGGGTGCTCAGTACTCAGGGTGCTGGGTGCTCAGTGCTCAGGGTGATCGGTGCTCAGTACTCAGGGTGCTCAGTACTCAGGATGCTGGGTGCTCAGTGCTCAGGGTGCTGGGTGCTCAGTACTCAGGGTGCTGGGTGCTCAGTGCTCGGGGTGCTGGGAGCTCAGTGCTCAGCGTGATCGGTGCTCAGTACTCAGGGTGCTGGGTGCTCAGTGCTCAGGGTGATGGGTGCTCAGGCCTCAGGGTGCTCATTGCTCAGGGTGCTGGGTGCTCAGTGCTCGGGGTGCTCGGTGCTCAGTACTCAGGGTGCTGAGTGCTCGGTACTCAGGGTGCTGGGTGCTCAGTACTCATGGTGCTGGGTGCTCAGTACTCAGGGGACTGGGTGCTCAGTGCTCAGGGTGCTGGGTGCTCAGTGCTCAGGGCGCTGGGTGCTGAGTGCTCGGGGTGCTGGGTGCTCAGTGCTCGGGGAGCTGGGTGGTCAGTGCTCAGTGCTCAAGGTGCTGGGTGCTCAGTGCTCAGTGCTCAGGGTGCTGGGTGCTCAGTACTCAGGGTGCTGGGTGCTCAGTACTCAGGGTGCTGGGTGCTCAGTTCTCGGGGTGCTGGGTGCTTAGTGCTCAGTGTGCTGGGTGCTCAGTGCTCAGGGTGCTGGGTGCTCAGTACTCAGGGTGCTGGGTGCTCAGTGCTCGGGGTGCTCGGTGCTCAGTACTCAAGGTGCTGGGTGCTCAGTGCTCAGGGTGCTGGGTGCTCAGTCCTCGGGGTGCTCCGTGCTCAGTGCTCAGGGTGCTCGGTGCTCAGTACTCAGGGTGCTGGGTGCTCAGTGCTCAGGGTGCCGGGTGCTCAGTCCTCGGGGTGCTCCGTGCTCAGTGATCACCGTGCTGGGTGCTCAGTACTCAGGGTGCTCGGTGTTCAGTACTCAGGGTTCTCAGTGCTCAGTACTCAGGGTGCTGCGTGCTCAGTGCTCAGGGTGCTGGGTGCTCAGTACTCAGGGTGCTCAGTGCTCAGTACTCGGGGTGCTTTTTGCTCAGCACTCAGGTTGCTCAGTGCTCAGTGCTCGGGGTGCTGGGTGCTCAGTACTCAGGGTGCTCGGTGCTCAGTACTAAGGGTGCTCAGTGCTCAGTACTCAGGTTGCTCAGTGCTCAGTGCTTGGGGTGCTGGGTGCTCAGTACTCAGGGTGCTGGGTGCTCAGTACTCAGGGTGCTGGGTGCTCAGTGCTCAGTACTCAGCGTGCTGGGTGCTCAGTGCTCGGGGTGCTGGGTCCTCAGTGCTCAGGGTGCTGGGTGCTCAGTACTCAGGGTGCTGGGTGCTCAGTGCTCGGGGTGCTGGGTCCTCAGTGCTCAGGGTGCTCAGTGCTCAGTGGTCGGGGTGCTGGGTGCTCAGTGCTCGGGGTGCTGGGTGCTCAGTGCTCAGGGTGCTGGTTGCTCAGTACTCAGTGTGCTCAGTGCTCAGGGTTCTGGGTGCTCAGAACTCAGGGTGCTGGGTGCGCAGTACTCAGGGTGCTGGGTGCTCAGAACTCAGGGTGCTTGATGCTCAGTACTCAGGGTGCTGGGTGCTCATTCTCGGGGTACTGGGTGCTCAGGACTCAGGTTGCTCAGTACTCTGGGTGCTCGGGGCTCAGTACTCATGGTGCTGGGTGCTCAGTACTCAGGGTGCTCGGTGCTCAGTTCTCAGGGTGCTCGGTGCTCAGTGTTTGGGGTGCTGGGTGCTCAGTACTCAGGGTGCTTGGTGCACAGTGCTCAGGGTGCTGGCTGCTCAGTGCTCAGGGTGCTGGGTGCTCAGTACTCAGTGCTCAGGATGCTGGGTGCTCAGTGCTCAGGGTGCTGGGTGCTCAGTGCTCAGGGTGGTCAGTGCTCAGTGCTCAGTACTCAGGGTGCTTGGTGCTCAGTACTCAGGGTGCTGGGTGCTCAGTGCTCGGGTTACCCGGTGCTCAGTGCTCAGGTTGCTCGGTGCTCAGTACTCAGGGTGCTGAGTGCTCAATGCTCAGGGTGCTGGGTGCTCAGTGCTCAGGGTGCTGGGTTCTCAGTGCTCAGCGTGCTTGATGCTCAGTACTCAGGGTGCTGGGTGCTCAGTGCTCAGGGTGCTTGATGCTCAGTGCTCAGGGTGCTAGGTGCTCAGTGCTCTGGGTGCTTGGTGCTCAGTGCTCAGGGTGCTGGGTGCTCAGTGCTCAGGGTGCTGGGTGCTCAGTGATCGGGGTGATGGGTGCTGAGTGCTCAGGGTGCTGGGTGCTCAGTGCTCTGGGTGCTTGGTGCTCAGTGCTCAGGGTGCTGGGTGCTCAGTACTCAGGGTGCTGGGTGCTCAGTGCTCAGGGTGCTGGGTGCTCCGTGCTCAGGGTGCTGGGTGCTCAGTGCTCGGGGAGCTCGGTGCTCAGTACTCAGGGTGCTGGGTGCTCAGTACTCAGTGCTCGGGGTCCTGGGTGCTCCGTGCTCGGGGTGCTGGGTGCTCAGTACTCAGGGTGCTGGGTGCTCATTCTCGGGGTGCTGGGTGCTCAGTACTCAGTGCTCGGGGTCCTGGGTGCTCCGTGCTCGGGGTGCTGGGTGCTCAGTACTCAGGGTGCTGGGTGCTCATTCTCGGGGTGCTGGGTGCTCAGTGCTCGGGGTGCTGGGTGCTCAGTACTCAGTGTGCTGGGGGCTCAGTACTCCGGGTGCTGGGTGCTCAGTACTCAGGGTGCTCGGTTCTCAGTACTCAGGGTGCTGGGTGCTCATTCTCGGGGTGCTGGGTGCTCAGTGCTCGGGTTGCTGGGTGCTCAGTACTCAGGGTGCTGGGGCCTCAGTACTCAGGGTGCTGGGTGCTCAGTACTCAGGGTGATCTGTTCTCAGTACTTAGGCTGCTGGGTGCTCAGTGCTCGGGGTGCTGGGTGCTCAGTGCTCAGGGTGATCGGTGCTCAGTACTCAGGGTGCTGGGTGCTCAGTGCTCAGGGTGCTGGGTGCTCAGTCCTCAGGTTGCTCAGTGCTCAGGGTGCTGGGTGCTCAGTGCTCGGGGTGCTCGGTGCTCAGTACTCAGGGTGCTGAGTGCTCAGTAGTCAGGGTGCTGGGTGCTCAGTACTCGGGGTGCTGGGTGCTCAGTGCTCAGCGTGCTGGGTGCTCAGTACTCAGGGTGCTCGGTGCTCAGTGCTTGGGGTGCTGGGTGCTCAGTACTCAGGGTGCTGGGTGCTCAGTGCTCAGGGTGCTGGGTGCTCAGTGCTCAGGGTGCTGGGTGCTCAGTACTCAGTGCTCAGGATGCTAGGTGCTCAGTGCTCGGGCTGCTGGGTGCTCAGTGCTCAGGGTGCTGGGTGCTCAGTGCTAGGGGTGCTGGGTCCTCAGTGCTCGGGGTCTGGGTGCTCAGTACTCAGGGTGCTGGGAGCTCAGTACTCAGGGTGCTGAGTGCTCAGTGCTCAGGGTGCTGGGTGCTCAGTGATCTGGGTGCTGGGTGCTCAGTGCTCAGGGTGCTGGGTGCTCAGTGCTCAGGGTGCTGGGTGCTCAGTGATCGGGGTGATGGGTGCTGATTGCTCAGGGTGCTGGGTGCTCAGTGCTCGGGGTGCTCGGTGCTCAGTGCTCAGGGTCCTGGGTGCTCAGTACTCAGGGTGCTGGGTGCTTAGTACTCAGGGTGCTCAGTGCTCAGTACACAGGGTGCTGGATGCTCAGTGCTCGGGGTGCTGGGTGCTCAGTGCTCAGTACTCAGGGTGCTGGGTGCTCAGTGCTCAGGGTGCTGGGTGCTCAGTGCTCGGGGTGCTGGGTGCTCAGTGCTCAGGTTGATCGGTGCTCAGTACTCAGGGTGCTGGGTGCTCAGTGCTCAGGGTGCTGGGTGCTCAGTCCTCAGGGTGCTCAGTGCTCAGGGTGCTGGGTGCTCAGTGCTCGGGGTGCTCGGTGCTCAATACTCAGGGTGCTGTGTGCTCAGTACTCAGGGTGCTGGGTGCTCAGTACTCATGGTGCTGGGTGCTCAGTGCTCAGGGCGCTGGGTGCTCAGTGCTCGGGGTGCTGGGTGCTCAGTGCTCAGGGTCCTGGGTGCTCAGTGCTCAGGGCGCTGGGTGCTCAGTGCTCGGGGTGCTGGGTGCTCAGTGCTCGGGGTGCTGGGTGGTCAGTGCTCAGTGCTCGAGGTGCTGGGTGCTCAGTGCTCAGTGCTCAGGGTGCTGGGTGCTAAGTACTCAGGGTGCTGGGTGCTCAGTACTCAGGGTGCTGGGTGCTCAGTTCTCAGGGTGCTGGGTGCTCAGTACTCAGGGTGCTGGGTGCTCAGTACTCAGGGTGCTGGGTGCTCATTCTCGGGGTGCTGGGTGCTCAGTGCTCGGGGTGCTGGGTGCTCAGTACTCAGGGTGCTGGGGGCTCAGTACTCAGGGTGCTGGGTGCTCAGTACGCAGGGTGCTCGGTTCTCAGTACTCAGGGTGCTGGGTGCTCATTCTCGGGTTGCTGGGTGCTCAGTGCTCGGGTTGCTGGGTGCTCAGTACTCAGGGTGCTGGGGGCTCAGTACTCAGGGTGCTGGGTGCTCAGTACTCAGGGTGATCTGTTCTCAGTACTTAGGCTGCTGGGTGCTCAGTGCTCGGGGTGCTGGGTGCTCAGTGCTCAGGGTGATCGGTGCTCAGTACTCAGGGTGCTGGGTGCTCAGTGCTCAGGGTGCTGGGTGCTCAGTCCTCAGGTTGCTCAGTGCTCAGGGTGCTGGGTGCTCAGTGCTCGGGGTGCTCGGTGCTCAGTACTCAGGGTGCTGAGTGCTCAGTACTCAGGGTGCTGGGTGCTCAGTACTCGGGGTGCTGGGTGCTCAGTGCTCAGCGTGCTGGGTGCTCAGTACTCAGGGTGCTCGGTGCTCAGTGCTTGGGGTGCTGGGTGCTCAGTACTCAGGGTGCTGGGTGCTCAGTGCTCAGGGTGCTGGGTGCTCAGTGCTCAGGGTGCTGGGTGCTCAGTACTCAGTGCTCAGGATGCTGGGTGCTCAGTGCTCGGGCTGCTGGGTGCTCAGTGCTCAGGGTGCTGGGTGCTCAGTGCTCGGGGTGCTCGGTGCTCAGTGCTCAGGGTCCTGGGTGCTCAGTACTCAGGGTGCTGGGTGCTTAGTACTCAGGGTGGTCAGTGCTCAGTACACAGGGTGCTGGGTGCTCAGTGCTCGGGGTGCTGGGTGCTCAGTGCTCAGTACTCAGGGTGCTGGGTGCTCAGTGCTCAGGGTGCTGAGTGCTCAGTACTCAGCGTGCTGGGTGCTCAGTACTCAGGGTGCTGGGTGCTCAGTGCTCAGGGTGCTGGGTGCTCCGTGCTCAGGGTGCTGGGTGCTCAGTGCTCGGGGAGCTCGGTGCTCAGTACTCAGGGTGCTGGGTGCTCAGTACTCAGTGCTCGGGGTCCTGGGTGCTCCGTGCTCGGGGTGCTGGGTGCTCAGTACTCAGGGTGCTGGGTGCTCATTCTCGGGGTGCTGGGTGCTCAGTGCTCGGGGTGCTGGGTGCTCAGTACTCAGGGTGCTGGGGGCTCAGTACTCAGGGTGCTGGGTGCTCAGTACTCAGGGTGCTCGGTTCTCAGTACTCAGGGTGCTGGGTGCTCATTCTCGGGGTGCTGGGTGCTCAGTGCTTGGGTTGCTGGGTGCTCAGTACTCAGGGTGCTGGGGGCTCAGTACTCAGGGTGCTGGGTGCTCAGTACTCAGGGTGATCTGTTCTCAGTACTTAGGCTGCTGGGTGCTCAGTGCTCGGGGTGCTGGGTGCTCAGTGCTCAGGGTGATCGGTGCTCAGTACTCAGGGTGCTGGGTGCTCAGTGCTCAGGGTGCTGGGTGCTCAGTCCTCAGGTTGCTCAGTGCTCAGGGTGCTGGGTGCTCAGTGCTCGGGGTGCTCGGTGCTCAGTACTCAGGGTTCTGTGTGCTCAGTACTCAGGGTGCTGGGTGCTCAGTACTCGGGGTGCTGGGTGCTCAGTGCTCAGCGTGCTGGGTGCTCAGTACTCAGGGTGCTCGGTGCTCAGTGCTTGGGGTGCTGGGTGCTCAGTACTCAGGGTGCTGGGTGCTCAGTGCTCAGGGTGCTGGGTGCTCAGTGCTCAGGGTGCTGGGTGCTCAGTACTCAGTGCTCAGGATGCTGGGTGCTCAGTGCTCGGGCTGCTGGGTGCTCAGTGCTCAGGGTGCTGGGTGCTCAGTGCTAGGGGTGCTGGGTCCTCAGTGCTCGGGGTCTGGGTGCTCAGTACTCAGGGTGCTGGGTGCTCAGTACTCAGGGTGCTGGGTGCTCAGTGTTCAGGGTGCTGGGTGCTCAGTGCTCTGGGTGCTGGGTGCTCAGTGCTCAGGGTGCTGGGTGCTCAGTGCTCAGGGTGCTGGGTGCTCATTGATCGGGGTGATAGGTGCTGATTGCTCAGGGTGCTGGGTGCTCAGTGCTCGGGGTGCTCGGTGCTCAGTGCTCAGGGTCCTGGGTGCTCAGTACTCAGGGTGCTGGGTGCTTAGTACTCAGGGTGCTCAGTGCTCAGTACACAGGGTGCTGGATGCTCAGTGCTCGGGGTGCTGGGTGCTCAGTGCTCAGTACTCAGGGTGCTGGGTGCTCAGTGCTCAGGGTGCTGGGTGCTCAGTGCTCGGGGTGCTGGGTGCTCAGTGCTCAGGGTGATCGGTGCTCAGTACTCAGGGTGCTGGGTGCTCAGTGCTCAGGGTGCTGGGTGCTCAGTCCTCAGGGTGCTCAGTGCTCAGGGTGCTGGGTGCTCAGTGCTCGGGGTGCTCGGTGCTCAATACTCAGGGTGCTGTGTGCTCAGTACTCAGGGTGCTGGGTGCTCAGTACTCATTGTGCTGGGTGCTCAGTGCTCAGGGCGCTGGGTGCTCAGTGCTCGGGGTGCTGGGTGCTCAGTGCACAGGGTGCTGGGTGCTCAGTGCTCAGGGCGCTCGGTGCTCAGTGCTCGGGGTGCTGGGTGCTCAGTGCTCGGGGTGCTGGGTGGTCAGTGCACAGTGCTCAAGGTGCTGGGTGCTCAGTGCTCAGTGCTCAGGGTGCTGGGTGCTAAGTACTCAGGGTGCTGTGTGCTCAGTACTCAGGGTGCTGGGTGCTCAGTACTCAGGGTGCTGGGTGCTCATTCTCGGGGTGCTGGGTGCTCAGTGCTCGGGGTGCTGGGTGCTCAGTACTCAGGGTGCTGGGGGCTCAGTACTCAGGGTGCTAGGTGCTTAGTAATCACGGTGCTCAGTGCTCAGTACACAGGGTGCTGGGTGCTCAGTGCTCGGGGTGCTGGGTGCTCAGTGCTCAGTACTCAGGGTGCTGGGTGCTCAGTGCTCAGGGTGCTGAGTGCTCAGTACTCAGCGTGCTGGGTGCTCAGTACTCAGGGTGCTGGGTGTTCAGTGCTCAGGGTGCTGGGTGCTCAGTGCTCAGGGTGCTGGGTGCTCAGTGCTCGGGGAGCTCGGTGCTCAGTACTCAGGGTGCTGGGTGCTCAGTACTCAGTGTTCGGGGTACTGGGTGCTCCGTGCTCGGGGTGATCTGTTCTCAGTACTCAGGGTGCTGGGTGCTCAGTGCTCGGGGTGCTCGGTGCTCAGGGTGCTGGGTGCTCAGTCCTCAGGGTGCTCAGTGCTCAGGGTGCTGGGTGCTCAGTGCTCGGGGTGCTCGGTGCTCAGGGTGCTGGGTGCTCAGTCCTCAGGGTGCTCAGTGCTCAGGGTGCTGGGTGCTCAGTGCTCGGGGTGCTCGGTGCTCAGGGTGCTGGGTGCTCAGTCCTCAGGGTGCTCAGTGCTCAGGGTGCTGGGTGCTCAGTGCTCGGGGTGCTCGGTGCTCAGTACTCAGGGTGCTGGGTACTCAGTACTCATGGTGCTGGGTTCTCAGTGCTCAGGGTGCTGGGTGCTCAGTACTCAGGGTGCTCAGTGCTCAGTACTCGGGGTGCTGGGTGCTCAGTACTCAGGGCGCTCAGTGCTCAGTACTCGGGGTGCTGGGTGCTCAGTGCTCAGTGTGCTCAGTGCTCAGTGCTCGGGGTGCTGGGTGCTCAGTGCTCGGGGCGCTGGGTGCTCAGTGCTCGGGGTGCTGGGTGCTCAGTACTCAGCTTGCTGTGTGCTCAGTGCTCAGTACTCAGCGTGCTGGGTGCTCAGTGCTCAGAGTGTTGGGTGCTCAGTACTCAGGGTGCTGGGTGCTCAGTGCTCAGTGCTCAGGGTGCTCAGTGCTCAGGGTGCTCAGTGCTCAGGGTGCTGGGTGCTCAGGGTGCTGGGTGCTCAGTGCTCGGCGTGCTGGGTGCTCAGTGCTCAGTGCTCAGGGTGCTGGGTGCTCAGTGCTGAGTGCTCAAGGTGCTGGGTGTTCAGTACTCAGGGTGCTCGGTGCTCAGTGCTCAGGGTGCTGGGTGCTCAGTACTCAGGGTGCTGGGTGCTCAGTGCTCGGGGTGCTGGGTGCTCAGTGCTCAGGGTGATCAGTGCTCAGTACTCAGGGTGCTGGGTTCTCAGTGCTCTGGGTGCTGGGTGCTCAGTCCTCAGAGTGCTCAGTACTCAGGATGCTCTGTGCTCAGTGCTCAGTACTCAGGGTGCTCAGTACTCAGGGTGCTGGGTGCTCAGTGCTCGGGGTGCTGGGTGCTCAGTACTCAGGGTGCTGGGTGCTCAGTACTCGGGGTGCTGGGTGCTCAGTACTCAGGGTGCTGGGTGCTCAGTGCTCGGGGTGCTGGGTGCTCACTGCTCAGAGTGATCTGTGCTCAGTGCTCAGAGTGCTGGGTGCTCAGTCCTCCGGGTGCTCAGTGCTCAGGGTGCTGGGTGCTCATTGCTCGGTGTGCTCGGTGCTCAGTACTCAGGCTGCTGAGTGCTCAGTACTCAGGGTGCTGGGTGCTCAGTACTCAGGTAGCTGGTTGCTCAGTACTCAGGGTGCTGGGTGCTCAGTGCTCGGGGTGCTGATTGCTCAGGGCTGTGGTGCTGGGTGCTCAGTGCTCAGTGCTCAGGGTGCTGGGTGCTCAGTGCTCAGTGCTCAGGGTGCTGGTTGCTCAGTACTCAGGGTGCTGGGTGCTCAGTACTCAGGGTGCTGGGTGCTCAGTGCTCAGGGTGCTCTGTGCTCAGTACTCAGGGTGCTGGTTGCTGAGTGCTTGGGGTGCTGCGTGCTCAGTGCTCAGGGAGCTGGGTGCTCAGTGCTCAGGGTGCTGGGTGCTCAGTACTCAGGGTGCTGGGTGCTCAGTGCTCATTGTGCTCGGTGCTCAGTACTCAAGGTGCTGGGGGCTCAGTGCTCAGGGTGCTGGGTGCTCAGTCCTCGGGGTGCTCCGTGCTCAGTGATCAGGGTGCTGGGTGCTCAGTACTCAGGGTGCTCGGTGCTCAGTACTCAGGGTTTTCAGTGCTCAGTACTCAGGGTGCTGGGTGCTCAGTGCTCAGGGTGCTGGGTGCTCAGTACTCAGGGTGCTCAGTGCTCAGTACTCGGGGTGCTTGGTGCTCAGTACTCAGGGTGCTCAGTGCTCAGTACTCGGGGTGCTTGGTGCTCAGTGCTCAGGGTGCTCAGTGCTCAGTGCTCGGGGTGCTGGGTGCTCAGTGCTCGGGGCGCTGGGTGCTCAGTGCTCGGGGTGCTGGGTGCTCAGTACTCGGTGTGCTGGGTGCTCAGTGCTCAGGGTGCTCAGTGCTCAGTACTCAGTGCTCAGGGTGCTCAGTGCTCAGTGCTCAGGGTGCTGGGTGTTCAGTACTCAGGGTGCTGGGTGCTCAGTACTCAGGGTGCTGGGTGCTCAGTGCTCAGGGTGCTGGGAGCTCAGTAGTCTGGGTGTTGGGTGCTCAGTACTCAGGGTGCTGGGTGCTCCGTGCTCAGGGTGCTGGGTGCTCAGTGCTCAGGGTTCTGGGTGCTCAGTGCTCAGGGTGCTTGGTGCTCAGTACTCAGGGTGCTGGGTGCTTAGTGCTCGAGGTGCTCGGTGCTCAGTACTCAAGGTGCTGGGTGCTCAGTGCTCAGGGTGCTGGGTGCTCAGTACTCGGGGTGCTCCGTGCTCATGGTGCTGGGTGCTCAGTGCTCAGGGTGCTGGGTGCTCAGTGCTCGGGGTGCTGGGTGCTGAGTGCTCAGGGTGCTGGGTGCTCAGTGCTCGGGGTGCTCGGTGCTCAGTGCTCGGGGTGCTGGGTGCTGAGTGCTCAGGGTGCTGGGTGCTCAGTGCTCGGGGTGCTCGGTGCTCAGTGCTCAGGGTGCTCAGTGCTCAGTACACAGGGTGCTGGGTGCTCAGTGCTCGGGGTGCTGGGTGCTCAGTGCTCAGTACTCAGGGTGCTGCCTGCTCAGTGCTCAGGGTGCTGGGTGCTCAGTACTCAGCGTGCTGGGTGCTCAGTACTCAGGGTGCTGGGTGCTCAGTGCTCAGGGTGCTGGGTGCTCAGTGCACATGGTGCTGGGTGCTCAGTGATCGGGGTGCTGGGTGCTCAGTACTCAGGGTGCTCAGTGCTCGGTTAGCTCGGTGCTCAGTACTCAGGGTGCTGGGTGCTCAGTACTCAGTGCTCGGGGTCCTGGGTGCTCCGTGCTCGGGGTGCTGGGTGCTCAGTGCTCTGTGTGCTGGGTGCTCAGTACTCAGGGTGCTGGGTGCTCAGTACTCAGTGTGCTGGGTGCTCAGTGCTCAGGGTGCTGTGTGCTCAGTACTCAGGGTGCTGGGTGCTCAGTACTCAGGGTGCTCGGTGCTCAGTACTCAGGGTGCTGGGTCCTCAGTGCTCAGGGTGCTGGGTACTCAGTACTCAGGGTGCTGGGTGCTCAGTACTCAGGGTGCTGGGTGCTCAGTGCTCAGGGTGCTGGTTGCTCAGTGCTCAGGGTGCTGGGTGCTCAGTACTCAGGGTGCTGGGTGCTCAGTGCTCAGGGTGATCGGTGCTCAGTACTCAGGGTGCTCAGTACTCAGGGTGCTGGGTGCTCAGTGCTCAGGGTGCTGGGTGCTCAGTACTCAGGTTGCTGGGTGCTCAGTGCTCGGGGTGCTGGGTGCTCAGTGCTCAGGGTGATCGGTGCTCAGTACTCAGGGTGCTGGGTGCTCAGTGCTCAGGGAGCTGGGTGCTCAGTCCTCAGGGTGCTCAGTGCTCAGGGTGCTGGGTGCTCAGTACTCATGGTCCTGGGTGCTCAGTACTCAGGGGGCTGGGTGCTCAGTGCTCAGTGTGCTGGGTGCTCAGTGCTCAGGGCGCTGGGTGCTCAGTGCTTGGGGTGCTGGGTGCTCAGTCCTCGGGGTGCTGGGTGGTCAGTGCTCAGTGCTCAAGGTGCTGGGTGCTCAGTGCTCAGTGCTCAGGGTGCTGGGTGCTCAGTACTCAGGGTGCTGGGTGCTCAGTACTCAGGGTGCTGGGTGCTCAGTTCTCAGGGTGCTGGCTGATCAGTACTCTGGGTGTTTGGTGCGCAGTACTCAGGGTGCTCAGTGCTCAGTACTCGGGGTGCTGGGTGCTCAGTGCTCAGTGTGCTCAGTGCTCAGTGCTCAGGGTGCTGGGTGCTCAGTGCTTGGGGCGCTGGGTGCTCAGTGCTCGGGGTGCTGGGTGCTCAGTACTCAGGGTGCTGTGTGCTCAGTGCTCAGTACTCAGCGTGCTGGGTGCTCAGTGCTCAGAGTGTTGGGTGCTCAGTACTCAGGGTGCTGGGTGCTCAGTGCTCAGTGCTCAGGGTGCTCAGTGCTCAGGGTGCTCAGTGCTCAGGGTGCTGGGTGCTCAGGGTGCTGGGTGCTCAGTGCTCGGGGTGCTGGGTGCTCAGTTCTCAGTGCTCAGGGTGCTGGGTGCTCAGTGCTCAGTGCTCAGGGTGCTGGGTGTTCAGTACTCAGGGTGCTCGGTGCTCAGTGCTCAGGGTGCTAGGTGCTCAGTACTCAGGGTGCTGGGTGCTCAGTGCTAGGGGTGCTGGGTGCTCAGTACTCAGGGTGCTGGGTGCTCAGTACTCAGGGTGCTGGGTGCTCAGTGCTCAGGGTGCTGGGTGCTCAGTACTCAGGGTGCTCGGTGCTCAGTACTCAGGGTGCTCGGTGCTAAGTACTCAGGGTGCTGGGTGCTCAGTACTCAGGGTGCTGGGTGCTCAGTACTCAGGGTGCTGGGTGCTCAGTGCTCAGGGTGCTGGGTGCTCAGTGCTCTGGGTGCTGGGTGCTCAGTGCTCAGGGTGCTGGGTGCTCAGTGCTCAGGGTGCTGGGTGTTCAGTGATCGGGGTGATGGGTGCTGAGTGCTCAGGGTGCTGAGTGCTCAGTGCTCGGGGTGCTCGGTGCTCAGTGCTCAGGGTCCTGGGTGCTCAGTACTCAGGGTGCTAGGTGCTTAGTAATCAGGGTGCTCAGTGCTCAGTACACAGGGTGCTGGGTGCTCAGTGCTCGGGGTGCTGGGTGCTCAGTGCTCAGTACTCAGGGTGCTGGGTGCTCAGTGCTCAGGGTGCTGAGTGCTCAGTACTCAGCGTGCTGGGTGCTCAGTACTCAGGGTGCTGGGTGTTCAGTGCTCAGGGTGCTGGGTGCTCAGTGCTCAGGGTGCTGGGTGCTCAGTGCTCGGGGAGCTCGGTGCTCAGTACTCAGGGTGCTGGGTTCTCAGTACTCAGTGTTCGGGGTACTGGGTGCTCCGTGCTCGGGGTGATCTGTTCTCAGTACTCAGGGTGCTGGGTGCTCAGTGCTCGGGGTGCTCGGTGCTCAGGGTGCTGGGTGCTCAGTCCTCAGGGTGCTCAGTGCTCAGGGTGCTGGGTGCTCAGTGCTCGGGGTGCTCGGTGCTCAGGGTGCTGGGTGCTCAGTCCTCAGGGTGCTCAGTGCTCAGGGTGCTGGGTGCTCAGTGCTCGGGGTGCTCGGTGCTCAGGGTGCTGGTTGCTCAGTCCTCAGGGTGCTCAGTGCTCAGGGTGCTGGGTGCTCAGTGCTCAGTGTGCTCAGTGCTCAGTGCTCGGGGTGCTGGGTGCTCAGTGCTCGGGGCGCTGGGTGCTCAGTGCTCGGGGTGCTGGGTGCTCAGTACTCAGGGTGCTGTGTGCTCAGTGCTCAGTACTCAGCGTGCTGGGTGCTCAGTGCTCAGAGTGTTGGGTGCTCAGTACTCAGGGTGCTGGGTGCTCAGTGCTCAGTGCTCAGGGTGCTCAGTGCTCAGGGTGCTCAGTGCTCAGGGTGCTGGGTGCTCAGGGTGCTGGGTGCTCAGTGCTCGGGGTGCTGGGTGCTCAGTGCTCAGTGCTCAGGGTGCTGGGTGCTCAGTGCTGAGTGCTCAAGGTGCTGGGTGTTCAGTACTCAGGGTGCTCGGTGCTCAGTGCTCAGGGTGCTGGGTGCTCAGTACTCAGGGTGCTGGGTGCTCAGTGCTCGGGGTGCTGGGTGCTCAGTGCTCAGGGTGATCAGTGCTCAGTACTCCGGGTGCTGGGTTCTCAGTGCTCTGGGTGCTGGGTGCTCAGTCCTCAGAGTGCTCAGTACTCAGGATGCTCTGTGCTCAGTGCTCAGTACTCAGGGTGCTCAGTACTCAGGGTGCTGGGTGCTCAGTGCTCGGGGTGCTGGGTGCTCAGTACTCAGGGTGCTGGGTGCTCAGTACTCGGGGTGCTGGGTGCTCTGTACTCAGGGTGCTGGGTGCTCAGTGCTCGGGGTGCTGGGTGCTCACTGCTCAGAGTGATCTGTGCTCAGTGCTCAGAGTGCTGGGTGCTCAGTCCTCCGGGTGCTCAGTGCTCAGGGTGCTGGGTGCTCATTGCTCGGTGTGCTCGGTGCTCAGTACTCAGGCTGCTGAGTGCTCAGTACTCAGGGTGCTGGGTGCTCAGTACTCAGGTAGCTGGTTGCTCAGTACTCAGGGTGCTGGGTGCTCAGTGCTCAGGGTGCTGGGTGCTCAGTGCTCGGGGTGCTGATTGCTCAGGGCTGTGGTGCTGGATGCTCAGTGCTCAGTGCTCAGGGTGCTGGGTGCTCAGTGCTCAGGGTGCTGGTTGCTCAGTACTCAGGGTGCTGGGTGCTCAGTACTCAGGGTGCTGGGTGCTCAGTGCTCAGGGTGCTCTGTGCTCAGTACTCAGGGTGCTGGTTGCTGAGTGCTTGGGGTGCTGCGTGCTCAGTGCTCAGGGAGCTGGGTGCTCAGTGCTCAGGGTGCTGGGTGGTCAGTACTCAGGGTGCTGGGTGCTCAGTGCTCATTGTGCTCGGTGCTCAGTACTCAAGGTGCTGGGTGCTCAGTGCTCATTGTGCTGGGTGCTCAGTCCTCGGGGTGCTCCATGCTCAGTGATCAGGGTGCTGGGTGCTCAGTACTCAGGGTGCTCGGTGCTCAGTACTCAGGGTTTTCAGTGCTCAGTACTCAGGGTGCTGGGTGCTCAGTGCTCAGGGTGCTGGGTGCTCAGTACTCAGGGTGCTCAGTGCTCAGTACTCGGGGTGCTTGATGCTCAGTACTCAGGGTGCTCAGTGCTCAGTACTCGGGGTGCTTGGTGCTCAGTGCTCAGGGTGCTCAGTGCTCAGTGCTCGGGGTGCTGGGTGCTCAGTGCTCGGGGCGCTGGGTGCTCAGTGCTCGGGGTGCTGGGTGCTCAGTACTCGGGGTGCTGGGTGCTCAGTGCTCAGGGTGCTCAGTGCTCAGTACTCAGTGCTCAGGGTGCTCAGTGCTCAGTGCTCAGGGTGCTGGGTGTTCAGTACTCAGGGTGCTGGGTGCTCAGTACTCAGGGTGCTGGGTGCTCAGTGCTCAGGGTGCTGGGAGCTCAGTAGTCTGGGTGTTGGGTGCTCAGTACTCAGGGTGCTGGGTGCTCAGTACTCAGTGTGCTGGGTGCTCAGTGCTCAGGGTGCTGTGTGCTCAGTACTCAGGGTGCTGGGTGCTCAGTACTCAGGGTGCTCGGTGCTCAGTACTCAGGGTGCTGGGTCCTCAGTGCTCAGGGTGCTGGGTACTCAGTACTCAGGGTGCTGGGTGCTCAGTACTCAGGGTGCTGGGTGCTCAGTGCTCAGGGTGCTGGTTGCTCAGTGCTCAGGGTGCTGGGTGCTCAGTACTCAGGGTGCTGGGTGCTCAGTGCTCAGGGTGATCGGTGCTCAGTACTCAGGGTGCTCAGTACTCAGGGTGCTGGGTGCTCAGTGCTCAGGGTGCTGGGTGCTCAGTACTCAGGGTGCTGGGTGCTCAGTGCTCGGGGTGCTGGGTGCTCAGTGCTCAGGGTGATCGGTGCTCAGTACTCAGGGTGCTGGGTGCTCAGTGCTCAGGGAGCTGGGTGCTCAGTCCTCAGGGTGCTCAGTGCTCAGGGTGCTGGGTGCTCAGTACTCATGGTGCTGGGTGCTCAGTACTCAGGGGGCTGGGTGCTCAGTGCTCAGTGTGCTGGGTGCTCAGTGCTCAGGGCGCTGGGTGCTCAGTGCTCGGGGTGCTGGGTGGTCAGTGCTCAGTGCTCAAGGTGCTGGGTGCTCAGTGCTCAGTGCTCAGGGTGCTGGGTGCTCAGTACTCAGGGTGCTGGGTGCTCAGTACTCAGGGTGCTGGGTGCTCAGTTCTCAGGGTGCTGGGTGATCAGTACTCTGGGTGTTGGGTGCGCAGTACTCAGGGTGCTCAGTGCTCAGTACTCGGGGTGCTGGGTGCTCAGTGCTCAGTGTGCTCAGTGCTCAGTGCTCAGGGTGCTGGGTGCTCAGTGCTCGGGGCGCTGGGTGCTCAGTGCTCGGGGTGCTGGGTGCTCAGTACTCAGGGTGCTGTGTGCTCAGTGCTCAGTACTCAGCGTGCTGGGTGCTCAGTGCTCAGAGTGTTGGGTGCTCAGTACTCAGGGTGCTGGGTGCTCAGTGCTCAGTGCTCAGGGTGCTCAGTGCTCAGGGTGCTCAGTGCTCAGGGTGCTGGGTGCTCAGGGTGCTGGGTGCTCAGTGCTCGGGGTGCTGGGTGCTCAGTTCTCAGTGCTCAGGGTGCTGGGTGCTCAGTGCTCAGTGCTCAGGGTGCTGGGTGTTCAGTACTCAGGGTGCTCGGTGCTCAGTGCTCAGGGTGCTAGGTGCTCAGTACTCAGGGTGCTGGGTGCTCAGTGCTAGGGGTGCTGGGTGCTCAGTACTCAGGGTGCTGGGTGCTCAGTACTCAGGGTGCTGGGTGCTCAGTGCTCGGGGTGCTGGGTGCTCAGTGCTCAGGGTGATCAGTGCTCAGTACTCCGGGTGCTGGGTTCTCAGTGCTCTGGGTGCTGGGTGCTCAGTCCTCAGAGTGCTCAGTACTCAGGATGCTCTGTGCTCAGTGCTCAGTACTCAGGGTGCTCAGTATTCAGGGTGCTGGGTGCTCAGTGCTCGGGGTGCTGGGTGCTCAGTACTCAGGGTGCTGGGTGCTCAGTACTCGGGGTGCTGGGTGCTCAGTACTCAGGGTGCTGGGTGCTCAGTGCTCGGGGTGCTGGGTGCTCACTGCTCAGAGTGATCTGTGCTCAGTGCTCAGAGTGCTGGGTGCTCAGTCCTCCGGGTGCTCAGTGCTCAGGGTGCTGGGTGCTCATTGCTCGGTGTGCTCGGTGCTCAGTACTCAGGCTGCTGAGTGCTCAGTACTCAGGGTGCTGGGTGCTCAGTACTCAGGTAGCTGGTTGCTCAGTACTCAGGGTGCTGGGTGCTCAGTGCTCAGGGTGCTGGGTGCTCAGTGCTCGGGGTGCTGATTGCTCAGGGCTGTGGTGCTGGATGCTCAGTGCTCAGTGCTCAGGGTGCTGGGTGCTCAGTGCTCAGGGTGCTGGTTGCTCAGTACTCAGGGTGCTGGGTGCTCAGTACTCAGGGTGCTGGGTGCTCAGTGCTCAGGGTGCTCTGTGCTCAGTACTCAGGGTGCTGGTTGCTGAGTGCTTGGGGTGCTGCGTGCTCAGTGCTCAGGGAGCTGGGTGCTCAGTGCTCAGGGTGCTGGGTGGTCAGTACTCAGGGTGCTGGGTGCTCAGTGCTCATTGTGCTCGGTGCTCAGTACTCAAGGTGCTGGGTGCTCAGTGCTCAGGGTGCTGGGTGCTCAGTCCTCGGGGTGCTCCATGCTCAGTGATCAGGGTGCTGGGTGCTCAGTACTCAGGGTGCTCGGTGCTCAGTACTCAGGGTTTTCAGTGCTCAGTACTCAGGGTGCTGGGTGCTCAGTGCTCAGGGTGCTGGGTGCTCAGTACTCAGGGTGCTCAGTGCTCAGTACTCGGGGTGCTTGGTGCTCAGTACTCAGGGTGCTCAGTGCTCAGTACTCGGGGTGCTTGGTGCTCAGTGCTCAGGGTGCTCAGTGCTCAGTGCTCGGGGTGCTGGGTGCTCAGTGCTCGGGGCGCTGGGTGCTCAGTGCTCGGGGTGCTGGGTGCTCAGTACTCGGGGTGCTGGGTGCTCAGTGCTCAGGGTGCTCAGTGCTCAGTACTCAGTGCTCAGGGTGCTCAGTGCTCAGTGCTCAGGGTGCTGGGTGTTCAGTACTCAGGGTGCTGGGTGCTCAGTACTCAGGGTGCTGGGTGCTCAGTGCTCAGGGTGCTGGGAGCTCAGTAGTCTGGGTGTTGGGTGCTCAGTACTCAGGGTGCTGGGTGCTCAGTACTCAGTGTGCTGGGTGCTCAGTGCTCAGGGTGCTGTGTGCTCAGTACTCAGGGTGCTGGGTGCTCAGTACTCAGGGTGCTCGGTGCTCAGTACTCAGGGTGCTGGGTCCTCAGTGCTCAGGGTGCTGGGTACTCAGTACTCAGGGTGCTGGGTGCTCAGTACTCAGGGTGCTGGGTGCTCAGTGCTCAGGGTGCTGGTTGCTCAGTGCTCAGGGTGCTGGGTGCTCAGTACTCAGGGTGCTGGGTGCTCAGTGCTCAGGGTGATCGGTGCTCAGTACTCAGGGTGCTCAGTACTCAGGGTGCTGGGTGCTCAGTGCTCAGGGTGCTGGGTGCTCAGTACTCAGGGTGCTGGGTGCTCAGTGCTCGGGGTGCTGGGTGCTCAGTGCTCAGGGTGATCGGTGCTCAGTACTCAGGGTGCTGGGTGCTCAGTGCTCAGGGAGCTGGGTGCTCAGTCCTCAGGGTGCTCAGTGCTCAGGGTGCTGGGTGCTCAGTACTCATGGTGCTGGGTGCTCAGTACTCAGGGGGCTGGGTGCTCAGTGCTCAGTGTGCTGGGTGCTCAGTGCTCAGGGCGCTGGGTGCTCAGTGCTCGGGGTGCTGGGTGGTCAGTGCTCAGTGCTCAAGGTGCTGGGTGCTCAGTGCTCAGTGCTCAGGGTGCTGGGTGCTCAGTACTCAGGGTGCTGGGTGCTCAGTACTCAGGGTGCTGGGTGCTCAGTTCTCAGGGTGCTGGGTGATCAGTACTCTGGGTGTTGGGTGCGCAGTACTCAGGGTGCTCAGTGCTCAGTACTCGGGGTGCTGGGTGCTCAGTGCTCAGTGTGCTCAGTGCTCAGTGCTCAGGGTGCTGGGTGCTCAGTGCTCGGGGCGCTGGGTGCTCAGTGCTCGGGGTGCTGGGTGCTCAGTACTCAGGGTGCTGTGTGCTCAGTGCTCAGTACTCAGCGTGCTGGGTGCTCAGTGCTCAGAGTGTTGGGTGCTCAGTACTCAGGGTGCTGGGTGCTCAGTGCTCAGTGCTCAGGGTGCTCAGTGCTCAGGGTGCTCAGTGCTCAGGGTGCTGGGTGCTCAGGGTGCTGGGTGCTCAGTGCTCGGGGTGCTGGGTGCTCAGTTCTCAGTGCTCAGGGTGCTGGGTGCTCAGTGCTCAGTGCTCAGGGTGCTGGGTGTTCAGTACTCAGGGTGCTCGGTGCTCAGTGCTCAGGGTGCTAGGTGCTCAGTACTCAGGGTGCTGGGTGCTCAGTGCTAGGGGTGCTGGGTGCTCAGTACTCAGGGTGCTGGGTGCTCAGTACTCAGGGTGCTGGGTGCTCAGTGCTCAGGGTGCTGGGTGCTCAGTACTCAGGGTGCTCGGTGCTCAGTACTCAGGGTGCTCGGTGCTAAGTACTCAGGGTGCTGGGTGCTCAGTACTCAGGGTGCTGGGTGCTCAGTACTCAGGGTGCTGGGTGCTCAGTGCTCAGGGTGCTGGGTGCTCAGTGCTCTGGGTGCTGGGTGCTCAGTGCTCAGGGTGCTGGGTGCTCAGTGCTCAGGGTGCTGGGTGTTCAGTGATCGGGGTGATGGGTGCTGAGTGCTCAGGGTGCTGAGTGCTCAGTGCTCGGGGTGCTCGGTGCTCAGTGCTCAGGGTCCTGGGTGCTCAGTACTCAGGGTGCTAGGTGCTTAGTAATCAGGGTGCTCAATGCTCAGTACACAGGGTGCTGGGTGCTCAGTGCTCGGGGTGCTGGGTGCTCAGTGCTCAGTACTCAGGGTGCTGGGTGCTCAGTGCTCAGGGTGCTGAGTGCTCAGTACTCAGCGTGCTTTGTGCTCAGTACTCAGGGTGCTGGGTGTTCAGTGCTCAGGGTGCTGGGTGCTCAGTGCTCAGGGTGCTGGGTGCTCAGTGCTCGGGGAGCTCGGTGCTCAGTACTCAGGGTGCTGGGTGCTCAGTACTCAGTGTTCGGGGTACTGGGTGCTCCGTGCTCGGGGTGATCTGTTCTCAGTACTCAGGGTGCTGGGTGCTCAGTGCTCGGGGTGCTCGGTGCTCAGGGTGCTGGGTGCTCAGTCCTCAGGGTGCTCAGTGCTCAGGGTGCTGGGTGCTCAGTGCTCGGGGTGCTCGGTGCTCAGGGTGCTGGGTGCTCAGTCCTCAGGGTGCTCAGTGCTCAGGGTGCTGGGTGCTCAGTGCTCGGGGTGCTCGGTGCTCAGGGTGCTGGTTGCTCAGTCCTCAGGGTGCTCAGTGCTCAGGGTGCTGGGTGCTCAGTGCTCGGGGTGCTCGGTGCTCAGTACTCAGGGTGCTGGGTACTCAGTACTCATGGTGCTGGGTTCTCAGTGCTCAGGGTGCTGGGTGCTCAGTACTCAGGGTGCTCAGTGCTCAGTACTCGGGGTGCTGGGTGCTCAGTACTCAGGGCGCTCAGTGCTCAGTACTCGGGGTGCTGGGTGCTCAGTGCTCAGTGTGCTCAGTGCTCAGTGCTCGGGGTGCTGGGTGCTCAGTGCTCGGGGCGCTGGGTGCTCAGTGCTCGGGGTGCTGGGTGCTCAGTACTCAGGGTGCTGTGTGCTCAGTGCTCAGTACTCAGCGTGCTGGGTGCTCAGTGCTCAGAGTGTTGGGTGCTCAGTACTCAGGGTGCTGGGTGCTCAGTGCTCAGTGCTCAGGGTGCTCAGTGCTCAGCGTGCTCAGTGCTCAGGGTGCTGGGTGCTCAGGGTGCTGGGTGCTCAGTGCTCGGGGTGCTGGGTGCTCAGTGCTCAGTGCTCAGGGTGCTGGGTGCTCAGTGCTGAGTGCTCAAGGTGCTGGGTGTTCAGTACTCAGGGTGCTCGGTGCTCAGTGCTCAGGGTGCTGGGTGCTCAGTACTCAGGGTGCTGGGTGCTCAGTGCTCGGGGTGCTGGGTGCTCAGTGCTCAGGGTGATCAGTGCTCAGTACTCAGGGTGCTGGGTTCTCAGTGCACTGGGTGCTGGGTGCTCAGTCCTCAGAGTGCTCAGTACTCAGGATGCTCTGTGCTCAGTGCTCAGTACTCAGGGTGCTCAGTACTCAGGGTGCTGGGTGCTCAGTGCTCGGGGTGCTGGGTGCTCAGTACTCAGGGTGCTGGGTGCTCAGTACTCGGGGTGCTGGGTGCTCAGTACTCAGGGTGCTGGGTGCTCAGTGCTCGGGGTGCTGGGTGCTCACTGCTCAGAGTGATCTGTGCTCAGTGCTCAGAGTGCTGGGTGCTCAGTCCTCCGGGTGCTCAGTGCTCAGGGTGCTGGGTGCTCATTGCTCGGTGTGCTCGGTGCTCAGTACTCAGGCTGCTGAGTGCTCAGTACTCAGGGTGCTGGGTGCTCAGTACTCAGGTAGCTGGTTGCTCAGTACTCAGGGTGCTGGGTGCTCAGTGCTCAGGGTGCTGGGTGCTCAGTGCTCGGGGTGCTGATTGCTCAGGGCTGTGGTGCTGGGTGCTCAGTGCTCAGTGCTCAGGGTGCTGGGTGCTCAGTGCTCAGGGTGCTGGTTGCTCAGTACTCAGGGTGCTGGGTGCTCAGTACTCAGGGTGCTGGGTGCTCAGTGCTCAGGGTGCTCTGTGCTCAGTACTCAGGGTGCTGGTTGCTGAGTGCTTGGGGTGCTGCGTGCTCAGTGCTCAGGGAGCTGGGTGCTCAGTGCTCAGGGTGCTGGGTGCTCAGTACTCAGGGTGCTGGGTGCTCAGTGCTCATTGTGCTCGGTGCTCAGTACTCAAGGTGCTGGGTGCTCAGTGCTCAGGGTGCTGGGTGCTCAGTCCTCGGGGTGCTCCGTGCTCAGTGATCAGGGTGCTGGGTGCTCAGTACTCAGGGTGCTCGGTGCTCAGTACTCAGGGTTTTCAGTGCTCAGTACTCAGGGTGCTGGGTGCTCAGTGCTCAGGGTGCTGGGTGCTCAGTACTCAGGGTGCTCAGTGCTCAGTACTCGGGGTGCTTGGTGCTCAGTACTCAGGGTGCTCAGTGCTCAGTACTCGGGGTGCTTGGTGCTCAGTGCTCAGGGTGCTCAGTGCTCAGTGCTCGGGGTGCTGGGTGCTCAGTGCTCGGGGCGCTGGGTGCTCAGTGCTCGGGGTGCTGGGTGCTCAGTACTCGGGGTGCTGGGTGCTCAGTGCTCAGGGTGCTCAGTGCTCAGTACTCAGTGCTCAGGGTGCTCAGTGCTCAGTGCTCAGGGTGCTGGGTGTTCAGTACTCAGGGTGCTGGGTGCTCAGTACTCAGGGTGCTGGGTGCTCAGTGCTCAGGGTGCTGGGAGCTCAGTAGTCTGGGTGTTGGGTGCTCAGTACTCAGGGTGCTGGGTGCTCAGTACTCAGTGTGCTGGGTGCTCAGTGCTCAGGGTGCTGTGTGCTCAGTACTCAGGGTGCTGGGTGCTCAGTACTCAGGGTGCTCGGTGCTCAGTACTCAGGGTGCTGGGTCCTCAGTGCTCAGGGTGCTGGGTACTCAGTACTCAGTGTGCTGGGTGCTCAGTACTCAGGGTGCTGGGTGCTCAGTGCTCAGGGTGCTGGTTGCTCAGTGCTCAGGGTGCTGGGTGCTCAGTACTCAGGGTGCTGGGTGCTCAGTGCTCAGGGTGATCGGTGCTCAGTACTCAGGGTGCTCAGTACTCAGGGTGCTGGGTGCTCAGTGCTCAGGGTGCTGGGTGCTCAGTACTCAGGGTGCTGGGTGCTCAGTGCTCGGGGTGCTGGGTGCTCAGTGCTCAGGGTGATCGGTGCTCAGTACTCAGGGTGCTGGGTGCTCAGTGCTCAGGGAGCTGGGTGCTCAGTCCTCAGGGTGCTCAGTGCTCAGGGTGCTGGGTGCTCAGTACTCATGGTGCTGGGTGCTCAGTACTCAGGGGGCTGGGTGCTCAGTGCTCAGTGTGCTGGGTGCTCAGTGCTCAGGGCGCTGGGTGCTCAGTGCTCGGGGTGCTGGGTGGTCAGTGCTCAGTGCTCAAGGTGCTGGGTGCTCAGTGCTCAGTGCTCAGGGTGCTGGGTGCTCAGTACTCAGGGTGCTGGGTGCTCAGTACTCAGGGTGCTGGGTGCTCAGTTCTCAGGGTGCTGGGTGATCAGTACTCTGGGTGTTGGGTGCGCAGTACTCAGGGTGCTCAGTGCTCAGTACTCGGGGTGCTGGGTGCTCAGTGCTCAGTGTGCTCAGTGCTCAGTGCTCAGGGTGCTGGGTGCTCAGTGCTCGGGGCGCTGGGTGCTCAGTGCTCGGGGTGCTGGGTGCTCAGTACTCAGGGTGCTGTGTGCTCAGTGCTCAGTACTCAGCGTGCTGGGTGCTCAGTGCTCAGAGTGTTGGGTGCTCAGTACTCAGGGTGCTGGGTGCTCAGTGCTCAGTGCTCAGGGTGCTCAGTGCTCAGGGTGCTCAGTGCTCAGGGTGCTGGGTGCTCAGGGTGCTGGGTGCTCAGTGCTCGGGGTGCTGGGTGCTCAGTTCTCAGTGCTCAGGGTGCTGGGTGCTCAGTGCTCAGTGCTCAGGGTGCTGGGTGTTCAGTACTCAGGGTGCTCGGTGCTCAGTGCTCAGGGTGCTAGGTGCTCAGTACTCAGGGTGCTGGGTGCTCAGTGCTAGGGGTGCTGGGTGCTCAGTACTCAGGGTGCTGGGTGCTCAGTACTCAGGGTGCTGGGTGCTCAGTGCTCAGGGTGCTGGGTGCTCAGTACTCAGGGTGCTCGGTGCTCAGTACTCAGGGTGCTCGGTGCTAAGTACTCAGGGTGCTGGGTGCTCAGTACTCAGGGTGCTGGGTGCTCAGTACTCAGGGTGCTGGGTGCTCAGTGCTCAGGGTGCTGGGTGCTCAGTGCTCTGGGTGCTGGGTGCTCAGTGCTCAGGGTGCTGGGTGCTCAGTGCTCAGGGTGCTGGGTGTTCAGTGATCGGGGTGATGGGTGCTGAGTGCTCAGGGTGCTGAGTGCTCAGTGCTCGGGGTGCTCGGTGCTCAGTGCTCAGGGTCCTGGGTGCTCAGTACTCAGGGTGCTAGGTGCTTAGTAATCAGGGTGCTCAGTGCTCAGTACACAGGGTGCTGGGTGCTCAGTGCTCGGGGTGCTGGGTGCTCAGTGCTCAGTACTCAGGGTGCTGGGTGCTCAGTGCTCAGGGTGCTGAGTGCTCAGTACTCAGCGTGCTGGGTGCTCAGTACTCAGGGTGCTGGGTGTTCAGTGCTCAGGGTGCTGGGTGCTCAGTGCTCAGGGTGCTGGGTGCTCAGTGCTCGGGGAGCTCGGTGCTCAGTACTCAGGGTGCTGGGTGCTCAGTACTCAGTGTTCGGGGTACTGGGTGCTCCGTGCTCGGGGTGATCTGTTCTCAGTACTCAGGGTGCTGGGTGCTCAGTGCTCGGGGTGCTCGGTGCTCAGGGTGCTGGGTGCTCAGTCCTCAGGGTGCTCAGTGCTCAGGGTGCTGGGTGCTCAGTGCTCGGGGTGCTCGGTGCTCAGGGTGCTGGGTGCTCAGTCCTCAGGGTGCTCAGTGCTCAGGGTGCTGGGTGCTCAGTGCTCGGGGTGCTCGGTGCTCAGGGTGCTGGGTGCTCAGTCCTCAGGGTGCTCAGTGCTCAGGGTGCTGGGTGCTCAGTGCTCGGGGTGCTCGGTGCTCAGTACTCAGGGTGCTGGGTACTCAGTACTCATGGTGCTGGGTTCTCAGTGCTCAGGGTGCTGGGTGCTCAGTACTCAGGGTGCTCAGTGCTCAGTACTCGGGGTGCTGGGTGCTCAGTACTCAGGGCGCTCAGTGCTCAGTACTCGGGGTGCTGGGTGCTCAGTGCTCAGTGTGCTCAGTGCTCAGTGCTCGGGGTGCTGGGTGCTCAGTGCTCGGGGCGCTGGGTGCTCAGTGCTCGGGGTGCTGGGTGCTCAGTACTCAGGGTGCTGTGTGCTCAGTGCTCAGTACTCAGCGTGCTGGGTGCTCAGTGCTCAGAGTGTTGGGTGCTCAGTACTCAGGGTGCTGGGTGCTCAGTGCTCAGTGCTCAGGGTGCTCAGTGCTCAGGGTGCTCAGTGCTCAGGGTGCTGGGTGCTCAGGGTGCTGGGTGCTCAGTGCTCGGGGTGCTGGGTGCTCAGTGCTCAGTGCTCAGGGTGCTGGGTGCTCAGTGCTGAGTGCTCAAGGTGCTGGGTGTTCAGTACTCAGGGTGCTCGGTGCTCAGTGCTCAGGGTGCTGGGTGCTCAGTACTCAGGGTGCTGGGTGCTCAGTGCTCGGGGTGCTGGGTGCTCAGTGCTCAGGGTGATCAGTGCTCAGTACTCAGGGTGCTGGGTTCTCAGTGCTCTGGGTGCTGGGTGCTCAGTCCTCAGAGTGCTCAGTACTCAGGATGCTCTGTGCTCAGTGCTCAGTACTCAGGGTGCTCAGTACTCAGGGTGCTGGGTGCTCAGTGCTCGGGGTGCTGGGTGCTCAGTACTCAGGGTGCTGGGTGCTCAGTACTCGGGGTGCTGGGTGCTCAGTACTCAGGGTGCTGGGTGCTCAGTGCTCGGGGTGCTGGGTGCTCACTGCTCAGAGTGATCTGTGCTCAGTGCTCAGAGTGCTGGGTGCTCAGTCCTCCGGGTGCTCAGTGCTCAGGGTGCTGGGTGCTCATTGCTCGGTGTGCTCGGTGCTCAGTACTCAGGCTGCTGAGTGCTCAGTACTCAGGGTGCTGGGTGCTCAGTACTCAGGTAGCTGGTTGCTCAGTACTCAGGGTGCTGGGTGCTCAGTGCTCAGGGTGCTGGGTGCTCAGTGCTCGGGGTGCTGATTGCTCAGGGCTGTGGTGCTGGGTGCTCAGTGCTCAGTGCTCAGGGTGCTGGGTGCTCAGTGCTCAGTGCTCAGGGTGCTGGTTGCTCAGTACTCAGGGTGCTGGGTGCTCAGTACTCAGGGTGCTGGGTGCTCAGTGCTCAGGGTGCTCTGTGCTCAGTACTCAGGGTGCTGGTTGCTGAGTGCTTGGGGTGCTGCGTGCTCAGTGCTCAGGGAGCTGGGTGCTCAGTGCTCAGGGTGCTGGGTGCTCAGTACTCAGGGTGCTGGGTGCGCAGTGCTCATTGTGCTCGGTGCTCAGTACTCAAGGTGCTGGGTGCTCAGTGCTCAGGGTGCTGGGTGCTCAGTCCTCGGGGTGCTCCGTGCTCAGTGATCAGGGTGCTGGGTGCTCAGTACTCAGGGTGCTCGGTGCTCAGTACTCAGGGTTTTCAGTGCTCAGTACTCAGGGTGCTGGGTGCTCAGTGCTCAGGGTGCTGGGTGCTCAGTACTCAGGGTGCTCAGTGCTCAGTACTCGGGGTGCTTGGTGCTCAGTACTCAGGGTGCTCAGTGCTCAGTACTCAGGGTGCTTGGTGCTCAGTGCTCAGGGTGCTCAGTGCTCAGTGCTCGGGGTGCTGGGTGCTCAGTGCTCGGGGCGCTGGGTGCTCAGTGCTCGGGGTGCTGGGTGCTCAGTACTCGGGGTGCTGGGTGCTCAGTGCTCAGGGTGCTCAGTGCTCAGTACTCAGTGCTCAGGGTGCTCAGTGCTCAGTGCTCAGGGTGCTGGGTGTTCAGTACTCAGGGTGCTGGGTGCTCAGTACTCAGGGTGCTGGGTGCTCAGTGCTCAGGGTGCTGGGAGCTCAGTAGTCTGGGTGTTGGGTGCTCAGTACTCAGGGTGCTGGGTGCTCCGTGCTCAGGGTGCTGGGTGCTCAGTGCTCAGGGTTCTGGGTGCTCAGTGCTCAGGGTGCTGGGTGCTCAGTACTCAGGGTGCTGGGTGCTTAGTGCTCGAGGTGCTCGGTGCTCAGTACTCAAGGTGCTGGGTGCTCAGTGCTCAGGGTGCTGGGTGCTCAGTACTCGGGGTGCTCCGTGCTCATGGTGCTGGGTGCTCAGTGCTCAGGGTGCTGGGTGCTCAGTGCTCGGGGTGCTGGGTGCTGAGTGCTCAGGGTGCTGGGTGCTCAGTGCTCGGGGTGCTCGGTGCTCAGTGCTCGGGGTGCTGGGTGCTGAGTGCTCAGGGTGCTGGGTGCTCAGTGCTCGGGGTGCTCGGTGCTCAGTGCTCAGGGTGCTCAGTGCTCAGTACACAGGGTGCTGGGTGCTCAGTGCTCGGGGTGCTGGGTGCTCAGTGCTCAGTACTCAGGGTGCTGCCTGCTCAGTGCTCAGGGTGCTGGGTGCTCAGTACTCAGCGTGCTGGGTGCTCAGTACTCAGGGTGCTGGGTGCTCAGTGCTCAGGGTGCTGGGTGCTCAGTGCACATGGTGCTGGGTACTCAGTGATCGGGGTGCTGGGTGCTCAGTACTCAGGGTGCTCAGTGCTCGGTTTGCTCGGTGCTCAGTACTCAGGGTGCTGGGTGCTCAGTACTCAGTGCTCGGGGTCCTGGGTGCTCCGTGCTCGGGGTGCTGGGTGCTCAGTGCTCTGGGTGCTGGGTGCTCAGTACTCAGGGTGCTGGGTGCTCAGTACTCAGGGTGCTGGGTGCTCAGTGCTCAGGGTGCTGTGTGCTCAGTACTCAGGGTGCTGGGTGCTCAGTACTCAGGGTGCTCGGTGCTCAGTACTCAGGGTGCTGGGTCCTCAGTGCTCAGGGTGCTGGGTACTCAGTACTCAGGGTGCTGGGTGCTCAGTACTCAGGGTGCTGGGTGCTCAGTGCTCAGGGTGCTGGTTGCTCAGTGCTCAGGGTGCTGGGTGCTCAGTACTCAGGGTGCTGGGTGCTCAGTGCTCAGGGTGATCGGTGCTCAGTACTCAGGGTGCTCAGTACTCAGGGTGCTGGGTGCTCAGTGCTCAGGGTGCTGGGTGCTCAGTACTCAGGGTGCTGGGTGCTCAGTGCTCGGGGTGCTGGGTGCTCAGTGCTCAGGGTGATCGGTGCTCAGTACTCAGGGTGCTGGGTGCTCAGTGCTCAGGGAGCTGGGTGCTCAGTCCTCAGGGTGCTCAGTGCTCAGGGTGCTGGGTGCTCAGTACTCATGGTGCTGGGTGCTCAGTACTCAGGGGGCTGGGTGCTCAGTGCTCAGTGTGCTGGGTGCTCAGTGCTCAGGGCGCTGGGTGCTCAGTGCTTGGGGTGCTGGGTGCTCAGTGCTCGGGGTGCTGGGTGGTCAGTGCTCAGTGCTCAAGGTGCTGGGTGCTCAGTGCTCAGTGCTCAGGGTGCTGGGTGCTCAGTACTCAGGGTGCTGGGTGCTCAGTACTCAGGGTGCTGGGTGCTCAGTTCTCAGGGTGCTGGGTGATCAGTACTCTGGGTGTTGGGTGCGCAGTACTCAGGGTGCTCAGTGCTCAGTACTCGGGGTGCTGGGTGCTCAGTGCTCAGTGTGCTCAGTGCTCAGTGCTCAGGGTGCTGGGTGCTCAGTGCTCGGGGCGCTGGGTGCTCAGTGCTCGGGGTGCTGGGTGCTCAGTACTCAGGGTGCTGTGTGCTCAGTGCTCAGTACTCAGCGTTCTGGGTGCTCAGTGCTCAGAGTGTTGGGTGCTCAGTACTCAGGGTGCTGGGTGCTCAGTGCTCAGTGCTCAGGGTGCTCAGTGCTCAGGGTGCTCAGTGCTCAGGGTGCTGGGTGCTCAGGGTGCTGGGTGCTCAGTGCTCGGGGTGCTGGGTGCTCAGTTCTCAGTGCTCAGGGTGCTGGGTGCTCAGTGCTCAGTGCTCAGGGTGCTGGGTGTTCAGTACTCAGGGTGCTCGGTGCTCAGTGCTCAGGGTGCTAGGTGCTCAGTACTCAGGGTGCTGGGTGCTCAGTGCTAGGGGTGCTGGGTGCTCAGTACTCAGGGTGCTGGGTGCTCAGTACTCAGGGTGCTGGGTGCTCAGTGCTCAGGGTGCTGGGTGCTCAGTACTCAGGGTGCTCGGTGCTCAGTACTCAGGGTGCTCGGTGCTCAGTACTCAGGGTGCTGGGTGCTCAGTACTCAGGGTGCTGGGTGCTCAGTACTCAGGGTGCTGGGTGCTCAGTGCTCAGGGTGCTGGGTGCTCAGTGCTCTGGGTGCTGGGTGCTCAGTGCTCAGGGTGCTGGGTGCTCAGTGCTCAGGGTGCTGGGTGCTCAGTGATCGGGGTGATGGGTGCTGAGTGCTCAGGGTGCTGAGTGCTCAGTGCTCGGGGTGCTCGGTGCTCAGTGCTCAGGGTCCTGGGTGCTCAGTACTCAGGGTGCTAGGTGCTTAGTAATCAGGGTGCTCAGTGCTCAGTACACAGGGTGCTGGGTGCTCAGTGCTCGGGGTGCTGGGTGCTCAGTGCTCAGTACTCAGGGTGCTGGGTGCTCAGTGCTCAGGGTGCTGAGTGCTCAGTACTCAGCGTGCTGGGTGCTCAGTACTCAGGGTGCTGGGTGTTCAGTGCTCAGGGTGCTGGGTGCTCAGTGCTCAGGGTGCTGGGTGTTCAGTACTCAGGGTGCTCGGTGCTCAGTGCTCAGGGTGCTAGGTGCTCAGTACTCAGGGTGCTGGGTGCTCAGTGCTAGGGGTGCTGGGTGCTCAGTACTCAGGGTGCTGGGTGCTCAGTACTCAGGGTGCTGGGTGCTCAGTGCTCAGGGTGCTGGGTGCTCAGTACTCAGGGTGCTCGGTGCTCAGTACTCATGGTGCTCGGTGCTCAGTACTCAGGGTGCTGGGTGCTCAGTACTCAGGGTGCTGGGTGCTCAGTACTCAGGGTGCTGGGTGCTCAGTGCTCATTGTGCTGGGTGCTCAGTGCTCTGGGTGCTGGGTGCTCAGTGCTCAGGGTGCTGGGTGCTCAGTGCTCAGGGTGCTGGGTGCTCAGTGATCGGGGTGATGGGTGCTGAGTGCTCAGGGTGCTGAGTGCTCAGTGCTCGGGGTGCTCGGTGCTCAGTGCTCAGGGTCCTGGGTGCTCAGTACTCAGGGTGCTAGGTGCTTAGTAATCAGGGTGCTCAGTGCTCAGTACACAGGGTGCTGGGTGCTCAGTGCTCGGGGTGCTGGGTGCTCAGTGCTCAGTACTCAGGGTGCTGGGTGCTCAGTGCTCAGGGTGCTGAGTGCTCAGTACTCAGCGTGCTGGGTGCTCAGTACTCAGGGTGCTGGGTGTTCAGTGCTCAGGGTGCTGGGTGCTCAGTGCTCAGGGTGCTGGGTGCTCAGTGCTCGGGGAGCTCGGTGCTCAGTACTCAGGGTGCTGGGTGCTCAGTACTCAGTGCTCGGGGTACTGGGTGCTCCGTGCTCGGGGTGATCTGTTCTCAGTACTCAGGGTGCTGGGTGCTCAGTGCTCGGGGTGCTGGGTGCTCAGTACTCGGGGTGCTCAGTACTCAGGGTACTGGGTGCTCAGTACTCAGGGTGCTGGGTGCTCAGAGCTCGGGGTGCTCGGTGCTCAGTACTCGGGGTGCTGGGTGCTCAGTGCTCAGGGTGCTGGGTGCTCAGTGCTCGGGGTGCTGGGTGCTCAGTGCTGAGGGTGCTGGCTGCTCAGTGCTCAGGGTGCTGGGTGCTCAGTACTCAGGGTGCTAGGTGCTCAGTACTCAGGGTGCTCAGTGCTTAGTACTCAGCGTGCTGGGTGCTGAGTGCTCAGGGTCCTCGGTGCTAAGTACTCAGGGTGTTCAGAGCTCAGTACTCAGCGTGCTTTGTGCTCAGTGCTCAGGGTGCTGGGTGCTCAGTACTCAGGGTGCTGGGTGCTCAGTGCTCGGGGTGCTCGGTGATCAGTACTCAGGGTGCTGGGTGCTCAGTGCTCAGGGTGCTGAGTACTCATTACTCAGGGTGCTGGGTGCTCAGTGCTCAGGGTGCTGGGTGCTCAGTGCTCAGGGTGCTGGGTGCTCAGTGCTCGGGGTGCTGGGTGCTCAGTGCTCGGGGTGCTGGGTGCTCAGTGCTCAGGGTGCTGGGTGCTCAGTACTCAGGGTGCTGGGTGCTCATTACTCAGGGTGCTGGGTGCTCAGTGCTCAGGGTGCTGGGTGCTCAGTCCTCCGGGTGCTGGGTGCTCACTACTCAGGGTGTTCGGTGCTTAGTACTCAGGGTGCTCAGTGCTCAGTACTCAGGGTGCTGGTTGCTCAGTGCTCGGGTGCTCGGTGCTCAGTACTCAGGGTGCTGGGTGCTCAGTACTCAGGGTGCTGGGTGCTCCGTACTCAGGGTGCTGGGTGCTCAGTACTCAGGGTGCTGGGTGCTCAGTACTCAGGGTGCTGGGTGCTCAGTGCTCAGGGTGCTGGGTGCTCAGTACTCAGGGTGCTGGGTGCTCAGTACTCAGGGTGCTCGGTGCTCAGTACTCAGGGTGCTGGGTGCTCAGTGCTCATGGTGCTTTGTACTCAGTACTCAGGGTTCTGGGTGCTCAGTACTCAGGGTGCTGGGTGCTCAGTGCTCAGGGTGCTGGGTGCTCAGTGCTCAGGGTGCTGTGTGCTCAGTACTTAGGGTGCTGGGTGCTCAGTGCTCAGGGTGATCAGTGCTCACTACTCAGGGTGCTCAGTACTCAGGGTGCTGTGTGCTCAGTGCTCAGGGTGCTGGGTGCTCAGTACTCAGGGTGCTCAGTGCTCAGGGTGCTGGGTGCTCAGGGTGCTGGGTGCTCAGTGCTCGGGGTGCTGGGTGCTCAGTGCTCAGTGCTCAGGGTGCTGGGTGCTCAGTCCTCAGGGTGCTGTGTGCTCAGTGCTCAGTACTCAGCGTGCTGGGTGCTCATTGCTCAGAGTGTTGGGTGCTCAGTACTCATGGTGCTGGGTGCTCAGTGCTCAGTGCTCAGGGTGCTCAGTGCTCAGGGTGCTCAGTGCTCAGGGTGCTGGGTGCTCAGGGTGCTGGGTGCTCAGTGCTCGGGGTGCTGGGTGCTCAGTGCTCAGTGCTCAGGGTGCTGGGTGCTCAGTGCTCAGTGCTCAGGGTGCTGGGTGTTCAGTACTCAGGGTGCTCGGTGCTCAGTGCTCAGGGTGCTAGGTGCTCAGTACTCAGGGTGCTGGGTGCTCAGTGCTCGGGGTGCTGGGTGCTCAGTGCTCAGGGTGATCAGTGCTCAGTACTCAGGGTGCTGGGTGCTCAGTACTCAGGGTGCTGGGTGCTCAGTGCTCAGGGTGCTGGGTGCTCAGTACTCAGGGTGCTGGGTGCTCAGTACTCAGGGTGCTCCGTGCTCAGTACTCAGGGTGCTGGGTGCTCAGTGCTCAGGGTGCTTTGTACTCAGTACTCACGGTGCTGGGTGCTCAGTACTCAGGGTGCTGGGTGCTCAGTGCTCCGGGTGCTCAGTGATCAGTACTCAGGGTGCTGGGTGCTCAGTGCTCAGGGTGCTGAGTACTCAGTACTCAGGGTGCTGGGTGCTCAGTGCTCAGGGTGCTGGGTGCTCAGTGCTCAGGGTGCTGGGTGTTCAGTGCTCAGGGTGCTGGGTGCTCAGTGCTCAGGGTGCTGGGTGCTCAGTGCTCGGGGAGCTCGGTGCTCAGTACTCAGGGTGCTGGGTGCTCAGTACTCAGTGTTCGGGGTACTGGGTGCTCCGTGCTCGGGGTGATCTGTTCTCAGTACTCAGGGTGCTGGGTGCTCAGTGCTCGGGGTGCTGGGTGCTCAGTACTCGGGGTGCTCAGTACTCAGGGTACTGGGTGCTCAGTACTCAGGGTGCTGGGTGCTCAGAGCTCGGGGTGCTGGGTGCTCAGTGCTCGGGGTGCTGGGTGCTCAGTGCTGAGGGTGCTGGCTGCTCAGTGCTCAGGGTGCTGGGTGCTCAGTACTCAGGGTGCTAGGTGCTCAGTACTCAGGGTGCTCAGTGCTTAGTACTCAGCGTGCTGGGTGCTGAGTGCTCAGGGTCCTCGGTGCTCAGTACTCAGGGTGTTCAGTGCTCAGTACTCAGCGTGCTTTGTGCTCAGTGCTCAGGGTGCTGGGTGCTCAGTACTCAGGGTGCTGGGTGCTCAGTGCTCGGGGTGCTCGGTGATCAGTACTCAGGGTGCTGGGTGCTCAGTGCTCAGGGTGCTGAGTACTCAGTACTCAGGGTGCTGGGTGCTCAGTGCTCAGGGTGCTGGGTGCTCAGTGCTCAGGGTGCTGGGTGCTCAGTGCTCGGGGTGCTGGGTGCTCAGTGCTCGGGGTGCTGGGTGCTCAGTGCTCAGGGTGCTGGGTGCTCAGTACTCAGGGTGCTGGGTGCTCAGTGCTCAGTGCTCAGGGTGCTCAGTGCTCAGGGTGCTCAGTGCTCAGGGTGCTGGGTGCTCAGGGTGCTGGGTGCTCAGTGCTCGGGGTGCTGGGTGCTCAGTTCTCAGTGCTCAGGGTGCTGGGTGCTCAGTGCTCAGTGCTCAGGTGCTGGGTGTTCAGTACTCAGGGTGCTCGGTGCTCAGTGCTCAGGGTGCTAGGTGCTCAGTACTCAGGGTGCTGGGTGCTCAGTGCTAGGGGTGCTGGGTGCTCAGTACTCAGGGTGCTGGGTGCTCAGTACTCAGGGTGCTGGGTGCTCAGTGCTCAGGGTGCTGGGTGCTCAGTACTCAGGGTGCTCGGTGCTCAGTACTCATGGTGCTCGGTGCTCAGTACTCAGGGTGCTGGGTGCTCAGTACTCAGGGTGCTGGGTGCTCAGTACTCAGGGTGCTGGGTGCTCAGTGCTCAGTGTGCTGGGTGCTCAGTGCTCTGGGTGCTGGGTGCTCAGTGCTCAGGGTGCTGGGTGCTCAGTGCTCAGGGTGCTGGGTGCTCAGTGATCGGGGTGATGGGTGCTGAGTGCTCAGGGTGCTGAGTGCTCAGTGCTCGGGGTGCTCGGTGCTCAGTGCTCAGGGTCCTGGGTGCTCAGTACTCAGGGTGCTAGTTGCTTAGTAATCAGGGTGCTCAGTGCTCAGTACACAGGGTGCTGGGTGCTCAGTGCTCGGGGTGCTGGGTGCTCAGTGCTCAGTACTCAGGGTGCTGGGTGCTCAGTGCTCAGGGTGCTGAGTGCTCAGTACTCAGCGTGCTGGGTGCTCAGTACTCAGGGTGCTGGGTGTTCAGTGCTCAGGGTGCTGGGTGCTCAGTGCTCAGGGTGCTGGGTGCTCAGTGCTCGGGGAGCTCGGTGCTCAGTACTCAGGGTGCTGGGTGCTCAGTACTCAGTGCTCGGGGTACTGGGTGCTCCGTGCTCGGGGTGATCTGTTCTCAGTACTCAGGGTGCTGGGTGCTCAGTGCTCGGGGTGCTGGGTGCTCAGTACTCGGGGTGCTCAGTACTCAGGGTACTGGGTGCTCAGTACTCAGGGTGCTGGGTGCTCAGAGCTCGGGGTGCTCGGTGCTCAGTACTCGGGGTGCTGGGTGCTCAGTGCTCAGGGTGCTGGGTGCTCAGTGCTCGGGGTGCTGGGTGCTCAGTGCTGAGGGTGCTGGCTGCTCAGTGCTCAGGGTGCTGGGTGCTCAGTACTCAGGGTGCTAGGTGCTCAGTACTCAGGGTGCTCAGTGCTTAGTACTCAGCGTGCTGGGTGCTGAGTGCTCAGGGTCCTCGGTGCTAAGTACTCAGGGTGTTCAGAGCTCAGTACTCAGCGTGCTTTGTGCTCAGTGCTCAGGGTGCTGGGTGCTCAGTACTCAGGGTGCTGGGTGCTCAGTGCTCGGGGTGCTCGGTGATCAGTACTCAGGGTGCTGGGTGCTCAGTGCTCAGGGTGCTGAGTACTCAGTACTCAGGGTGCTGGGTGCTCAGTGCTCAGGGTGCTGGGTGCTCAGTGCTCAGGGTGCTGGGTGCTCAGTGCTCGGGGTGCTGGGTGCTCAGTGCTCGGGGTGCTGGGTGCTCAGTGCTCAGGGTGCTGGGTGCTCAGTACTCAGGGTGCTGGGTGCTCATTACTCAGGGTGCTGGGTGCTCAGTGCTCAGGGTGCTGGGTGCTCAGTCCTCCGGGTGCTGGGTGCTCACTACTCAGGGTGTTCGGTGCTTAGTACTCAGGGTGCTCAGTGCTCAGTACTCAGGGTGCTGGTTGCTCAGTGCTCGGGTGCTCGGTGCTCCGTACTCAGGGTGCTGGGTGCTCAGTACTCAGGGTGCTGGGTGCTCCGTACTCAGGGTGCTGGGTGCTCAGTACTCAGGGTGCTGGGTGCTCAGTACTCAGGGTGCTGGGTGCTCAGTGCTCAGGGTGCTGGGTGCTCAGTACTCAGGGTGCTGGGTGCTCAGTACTCAGGGTGCTCGGTGCTCAGTACTCAGGGTGCTGGGTGCTCAGTGCTCATGGTGCTTTGTACTCAGTACTCAGGGTTCTGGGTGCTCAGTACTCAGGGTGCTGGGTGCTCAGTGCTCAGGGTGCTGGGTGCTCAGTGCTCAGGGTGCTGTGTGCTCAGTACTCAGGGTGCTGGGTGCTCAGTGCTCAGGGTGATCAGTGCTCACTACTCAGGGTGCTCAGTACTCAGGGTGCTGTGTGCTCAGTGCTCAGGGTGCTGGGTGCTCAGTACTCAGGGTGCTCAGTGCTCAGGGTGCTGGGTGCTCAGGGTGCTGGGTGCTCAGTGCTCGGGGTGCTGGGTGCTCAGTGCTCAGTGCTCAGGGTGCTGGGTGCTCAGTCCTCAGGGTGCTGTGTGCTCAGTGCTCAGTACTCAGCGTGCTGGGTGCTCATTGCTCAGAGTGTTGGGTGCTCAGTACTCATGGTGCTGGGTGCTCAGTGCTCAGTGCTCAGGGTGCTCAGTGCTCAGGGTGCTCAGTGCTCAGGGTGCTGGGTGCTCAGGGTGCTGGGTGCTCAGTGCTCGGGGTGCTGGGTGCTCAGTGCTCAGTGCTCAGGGTGCTGGGTGCTCAGTGCTCAGTGCTCAGGGTGCTGAGTACTCAGTACTCAGGGTGCTGGGTGCTCAGTGCTCAGGGTGCTGGGTGCTCAGTGCTCAGGGTGCTGGGTGGTCAGTGCTCAGTGCTCAAGGTGCTGGGTGCTCAGTGCTCAGTGCTCAGGGTGCTGGGTGCTCAGTACTCAGGGTGCTGGGTGCTCAGTACTCAGGGTGCTGGGTGCTCAGTTCTCAGGGTGCTGGGTGATCAGTACTCTGGGTGTTGGGTGCGCAGTACTCAGGGTGCTCAGTGCTCAGTACTCGGGGTGCTGGGTGCTCAGTGCTCAGTGTGCTCAGTGCTCAGTGCTCAGGTTGCTGGGTGCTCAGTGCTCGGGGCGCTGGGTGCTCAGTGCTCGGGGTGCTGGGTGCTCAGTACTCAGGGTGCTGTGTGCTCAGTGCTCAGTACTCAGCGTGCTGGGTGCTCAGTGCTCAGAGTGTTGGGTGCTCAGTACTCAGGGTGCTGGGTGCTCAGTGCTCAGGGTGCTCAGTGCTCAGGGTGCTCAGTACTCAGGGTGCTGGGTGCTCAGGGTGCTGGGTGCTCAGTGCTCGGGGTGCTGGGTGCTCAGTTCTCAGTGCTCAGGGTGCTGGGTGCTCAGTGCTCAGTGCTCAGGGTGCTGGGTGTTCAGTACTCAGGGTGCTCGGTGCTCAGTGCTCAGGGTGCTAGGTGCTCAGTACTCAGGGTGCTGGGTGCTCAGTGCTCGGGGTGCTGGGTGCTCAGTACTCAGGGTGCTGGGTGCTCAGTACTCAGGGTGCTGGGTGCTCAGTGCTCAGGGTGCTGGGTGCTCAGTACTCAGGGTGCTCGTTGCTCAGTACTCAGGGTGCTCGGTGCTCAGTACTCAGGGTGCTGGGTGCTCAGTACTCAGGGTGCTGGGTGCTCAGTACTCAGGGTGCTGGGTGCTCAGTGCTCAGGGTGCTGGGTGCTCAGTGCTCTGGTTGCTGGGTGCTCAGTGCTCAGGGTGCTGGGTGCTCAGTGCTCAGGGTGCTGGGTGCTCAGTGCTCGGGGAGCTCGGTGCTCAGTACTCAGGGTGCTGGGTGCTCAGTACTCAGTGCTCGGGGTACTGGGTGCTCCGTGCTCGGGGTGATCTGTTCTCAGTACTCAGGGTGCTGGGTGCTCAGAGCTCGGGGTGCTCGGTGCTCAGTACTCGGGGTGCTGGGTGCTCAGTGCTCAGGGTGCTGGGTGCTCAGTGCTCGGGGTGCTGGGTGCTCAGTGCTGAGGGTGCTGGCTGCTCAGTGCTCAGGGTGCTGGGTGCTCAGTACTCAGGGTGCTAGGTGCTCAGTACTCAGGGTGCTCAGTGCTTAGTACTCAGCGTGCTGGGTGCTGAGTGCTCAGGGTCCTCGGTGCTCAGTACTCAGGGTGTTCAGTGCTCAGTACTCAGCGTGCTTTGTGCTCAGTGCTCAGGGTGCTGGGTGCTCAGTACTCAGGGTGCTGTGTGCTCAGTGCTCGGGGTGCTCGGTGATCAGTACTCAGGGTGCTGGGTGCTCAGTGCTCAGGGTGCTGAGTACTCAGTACTCAGGGTGCTGGGTGCTCAGTGCTCAGGGTGCTGGGTGCTCAGTGCTCAGGGTGCTGGGTGCTCAGTGCTCGGGGAGCTCGGTGCTCAGTACTCAGGGTGCTGGGTGCTCAGTACTCAGTGTTCGGGGTACTGGGTGCTCCGTGCTCGGGGTGATCTGTTCTCAGTACTCAGGGTGCTGGGTGCTCAGTGCTCGGGGTGCTGGGTGCTCAGTACTCGGGGTGCTCAGTACTCAGGGTACTGGGTGCTCAGTACTCAGGGTGCTGGGTGCTCAGAGCTCGGGGTGCTGGGTGCTCAGTGCTCGGGGTGCTGGGTGCTCAGTGCTGAGGGTGCTGGCTGCTCAGTGCTCAGGGTGCTGGGTGCTCAGTACTCAGGGTGCTAGGTGCTCAGTACTCAGGGTGCTCAGTGCTTAGTACTCAGCGTGCTGGGTGCTGAGTGCTCAGGGTCCTCGGTGCTCAGTACTCAGGGTGTTCAGTGCTCAGTACTCAGCGTGCTTTGTGCTCAGTGCTCAGGGTGCTGGGTGCTCAGTACTCAGGGTGCTGGGTGCTCAGTGCTCGGGGTGCTCGGTGATCAGTACTCAGGGTGCTGGGTGCTCAGTGCTCAGGGTGCTGAGTACTCAGTACTCAGGGTGCTGGGTGCTCAGTGCTCAGGGTGCTGGGTGCTCAGTGCTCAGGGTGCTGGGTGCTCAGTGCTCGGGGTGCTGGGTGCTCAGTGCTCGGGGTGCTGGGTGCTCAGTGCTCAGGGTGCTGGGTGCTCAGTACTCAGGGTGCTGGGTGCTCAGTGCTCAGTGCTCAGGGTGCTCAGTGCTCAGGGTGCTCAGTGCTCAGGGTGCTGGGTGCTCAGGGTGCTGGGTGCTCAGTGCTCGGGGTGCTGGGTGCTCAGTTCTCAGTGCTCAGGGTGCTGGGTGCTCAGTGCTCAGTGCTCAGGTGCTGGGTGTTCAGTACTCAGGGTGCTCGGTGCTCAGTGCTCAGGGTGCTAGGTGCTCAGTACTCAGGGTGCTGGGTGCTCAGTGCTAGGGGTGCTGGGTGCTCAGTACTCAGGGTGCTGGGTGCTCAGTACTCAGGGTGCTGGGTGCTCAGTGCTCAGGGTGCTGGGTGCTCAGTACTCAGGGTGCTCGGTGCTCAGTACTCATGGTGCTCGGTGCTCAGTACTCAGGGTGCTGGGTGCTCAGTACTCAGGGTGCTGGGTGCTCAGTACTCAGGGTGCTGGGTGCTCAGTGCTCAGTGTGCTGGGTGCTCAGTGCTCTGGGTGCTGGGTGCTCAGTGCTCAGGGTGCTGGGTGCTCAGTGCTCAGGGTGCTGGGTGCTCAGTGATCGGGGTGATGGGTGCTGAGTGCTCAGGGTGCTGAGTGCTCAGTGCTCGGGGTGCTCGGTGCTCAGTGCTCAGGGTCCTGGGTGCTCAGTACTCAGGGTGCTAGGTGCTTAGTAATCAGGGTGCTCAGTGCTCAGTACACAGGGTGCTGGGTGCTCAGTGCTCGGGGTGCTGGGTGCTCAGTGCTCAGTACTCAGGGTGCTGGGTGCTCAGTGCTCAGGGTGCTGAGTGCTCAGTACTCAGCGTGCTGGGTGCTCAGTACTCAGGGTGCTGGGTGTTCAGTGCTCAGGGTGCTGGGTGCTCAGTGCTCAGGGTGCTGGGTGCTCAGTGCTCGGGGAGCTCGGTGCTCAGTACTCAGGGTGCTGGGTGCTCAGTACTCAGTGCTCGGGGTACTGGGTGCTCCGTGCTCGGGGTGATCTGTTCTCAGTACTCAGGGTGCTGGGTGCTCAGTGCTCGGGGTGCTGGGTGCTCAGTACTCGGGGTGCTCAGTACTCAGGGTACTGGGTGCTCAGTACTCAGGGTGCTGGGTGCTCAGAGCTCGGGGTGCTCGGTGCTCAGTACTCGGGGTGCTGGGTGCTCAGTGCTCAGGGTGCTGGGTGCTCAGTGCTCGGGGTGCTGGGTGCTCAGTGCTGAGGGTGCTGGCTGCTCAGTGCTCAGGGTGCTGGGTGCTCAGTACTCAGGGTGCTAGGTGCTCAGTACTCAGGGTGCTCAGTGCTTAGTACTCAGCGTGCTGGGTGCTGAGTGCTCAGGGTCCTCGGTGCTAAGTACTCAGGGTGTTCAGAGCTCAGTACTCAGCGTGCTTTGTGCTCAGTGCTCAGGGTGCTGGGTGCTCAGTACTCAGGGTGCTGGGTGCTCAGTGCTCGGGGTGCTCGGTGATCAGTACTCAGGGTGCTGGGTGCTCAGTGCTCAGGGTGCTGAGTACTCAGTACTCAGGGTGCTGGGTGCTCAGTGCTCAGGGTGCTGGGTGCTCAGTGCTCAGGGTGCTGGGTGCTCAGTGCTCGGGGTGCTGGGTGCTCAGTGCTCGGGGTGCTGGGTGCTCAGTGCTCAGGGTGCTGGGTGCTCAGTACTCAGGGTGCTGGGTGCTCATTACTCAGGGTGCTGGGTGCTCAGTGCTCAGGGTGCTGGGTGCTCAGTCCTCCGGGTGCTGGGTGCTCACTACTCAGGGTGTTCGGTGCTTAGTACTCAGGGTGCTCAGTGCTCAGTACTCAGGGTGCTGGTTGCTCAGTGCTCGGGTGCTCGGTGCTCCGTACTCAGGGTGCTGGGTGCTCAGTACTCAGGGTGCTGGGTGCTCCGTACTCAGGGTGCTGGGTGCTCAGTACTCAGGGTGCTGGGTGCTCAGTACTCAGGGTGCTGGGTGCTCAGTGCTCAGGGTGCTGGGTGCTCAGTACTCAGGGTGCTGGGTGCTCAGTACTCAGGGTGCTCGGTGCTCAGTACTCAGGGTGCTGGGTGCTCAGTGCTCATGGTGCTTTGTACTCAGTACTCAGGGTTCTGGGTGCTCAGTACTCAGGGTGCTGGGTGCTCAGTGCTCAGGGTGCTGGGTGCTCAGTGCTCAGGGTGCTGTGTGCTCAGTACTCAGGGTGCTGGGTGCTCAGTGCTCAGGGTGATCAGTGCTCACTACTCAGGGTGCTCAGTACTCAGGGTGCTGTGTGCTCAGTGCTCAGGGTGCTGGGTGCTCAGTACTCAGGGTGCTCAGTGCTCAGGGTGCTGGGTGCTCAGGGTGCTGGGTGCTCAGTGCTCGGGGTGCTGGGTGCTCAGTGCTCAGTGCTCAGGGTGCTGGGTGCTCAGTCCTCAGGGTGCTGTGTGCTCAGTGCTCAGTACTCAGCGTGCTGGGTGCTCATTGCTCAGAGTGTTGGGTGCTCAGTACTCATGGTGCTGGGTGCTCAGTGCTCAGTGCTCAGGGTGCTCAGTGCTCAGGGTGCTCAGTGCTCAGGGTGCTGGGTGCTCAGGGTGCTGGGTGCTCAGTGCTCGGGGTGCTGGGTGCTCAGTGCTCAGTGCTCAGGGTGCTGGGTGCTCAGTGCTCAGTGCTCAGGGTGCTGAGTACTCAGTACTCAGGGTGCTGGGTGCTCAGTGCTCAGGGTGCTGGGTGCTCAGTGCTCAGGGTGCTGGGTGGTCAGTGCTCAGTGCTCAAGGTGCTGGGTGCTCAGTGCTCAGTGCTCAGGGTGCTGGGTGCTCAGTACTCAGGGTGCTGGGTGCTCAGTACTCAGGGTGCTGGGTGCTCAGTTCTCAGGGTGCTGGGTGATCAGTACTCTGGGTGTTGGGTGCGCAGTACTCAGGGTGCTCAGTGCTCAGTACTCGGGGTGCTGGGTGCTCAGTGCTCAGTGTGCTCAGTGCTCAGTGCTCAGGTTGCTGGGTGCTCAGTGCTCGGGGCGCTGGGTGCTCAGTGCTCGGGGTGCTGGGTGCTCAGTACTCAGGGTGCTGTGTGCTCAGTGCTCAGTACTCAGCGTGCTGGGTGCTCAGTGCTCAGAGTGTTGGGTGCTCAGTACTCAGGGTGCTGGGTGCTCAGTGCTCAGGGTGCTCAGTGCTCAGGGTGCTCAGTACTCAGGGTGCTGGGTGCTCAGGGTGCTGGGTGCTCAGTGCTCGGGGTGCTGGGTGCTCAGTTCTCAGTGCTCAGGGTGCTGGGTGCTCAGTGCTCAGTGCTCAGGGTGCTGGGTGTTCAGTACTCAGGGTGCTCGGTGCTCAGTGCTCAGGGTGCTAGGTGCTCAGTACTCAGGGTGCTGGGTGCTCAGTGCTCGGGGTGCTGGGTGCTCAGTACTCAGGGTGCTGGGTGCTCAGTACTCAGGGTGCTGGGTGCTCAGTGCTCAGGGTGCTGGGTGCTCAGTACTCAGGGTGCTCGTTGCTCAGTACTCAGGGTGCTCGGTGCTCAGTACTCAGGGTGCTGGGTGCTCAGTACTCAGGGTGCTGGGTGCTCAGTACTCAGGGTGCTGGGTGCTCAGTGCTCAGGGTGCTGGGTGCTCAGTGCTCTGGTTGCTGGGTGCTCAGTGCTCAGGGTGCTGGGTGCTCAGTGCTCAGGGTGCTGGGTGCTCAGTGCTCGGGGAGCTCGGTGCTCAGTACTCAGGGTGCTGGGTGCTCAGTACTCAGTGCTCGGGGTACTGGGTGCTCCGTGCTCGGGGTGATCTGTTCTCAGTACTCAGGGTGCTGGGTGCTCAGAGCTCGGGGTGCTCGGTGCTCAGTACTCGGGGTGCTGGGTGCTCAGTGCTCAGGGTGCTGGGTGCTCAGTGCTCGGGGTGCTGGGTGCTCAGTGCTGAGGGTGCTGGCTGCTCAGTGCTCAGGGTGCTGGGTGCTCAGTACTCAGGGTGCTAGGTGCTCAGTACTCAGGGTGCTCAGTGCTTAGTACTCAGCGTGCTGGGTGCTGAGTGCTCAGGGTCCTCGGTGCTCAGTACTCAGGGTGTTCAGTGCTCAGTACTCAGCGTGCTTTGTGCTCAGTGCTCAGGGTGCTGGGTGCTCAGTACTCAGGGTGCTGTGTGCTCAGTGCTCGGGGTGCTCGGTGATCAGTACTCAGGGTGCTGGGTGCTCAGTGCTCAGGGTGCTGAGTACTCAGTACTCAGGGTGCTGGGTGCTCAGTGCTCAGGGTGCTGGGTGCTCAGTGCTCAGGGTGCTGGGTGCTCAGTGCTCGGGGTGCTGGGTGCTCAGTGCTCGGGGTGCTGGGTGCTCAGTGCTCACGGTGCTGGGTGCTCAGTACTCAGGGTGCTGGGTGCTCATTACTCAGGGTGCTGGGTGCTCAGTGCTCAGGGTGCTGGGTGCTCAGTCCTCAGGGTGCTGGGTGCTCAGTACTCAGGGTGTTCGGTGCTTAGTACTCAGGGTGCTCAGTGCTCAGTACTCAGGGTGCTGGTTGCTCAGTGCTCGGGGTGCTAGGTGCTCAGTACTCAGGGTGCTGGGTGCTCAGTACTCAGGGTGCTGGGTGCTCTGTACTCAGGGTGCTGGGTGCTCAGTACTCAGGGTGCTCGGTGCTCAGTACTCTGGGTGCTGGGTGCTCAGTGCTCAGGGTGCTTTGTACTCAGTACTCAGGGTTCTGGGTGCTCAGTACTCAGGGTGCTGGGTGCTCAGTGCTCAGGGTGATCTGTTCTCAGTACTCAGGGTGCTGGATGCTCAGTGCTCGGGGTGCTGGGTGCTCAGTACTCGGGGTGCTCAGTACTCAGGGTACTGGGTGCTCAGTACTCAGGGTGCTGGGTGCTCAGTGCTCGGGGTGCTCGGTGCTCAGTACTCGGGGTGCTGGGTGCTCAGTACTCGGGGTGCTGGTTGCTCAGTGCTCAGGGTGCTGGGTGCTCAGTGCTCGGGGTGCTGGGTGCTCAGTGCTGAGGGTGCTGGCTGCTCAGTGCTCAGGGTGCTGGGTGCTCAGTACTCAGGGTGCTAGGTGCTCAGAACTCAGGGTGCTCAGTGCTCAGTACTCAGCGTGCTGGGTGCTCAGTGCTCAGGGTCCTCGGTGCTCAGTACTCAGGGTGCTCAGTGCTCAGTACTCAGCGTGCTTTGTGCTCAGTGCTCAGGGTGCTGGGTGCTCAGTACTCAGGGTGCTGGATGCTCAGTACTCAGGGTGCTGGGTGCTCAGTACTCAGGGTGCTGGGTGCTCAGTGCTCGGGGTGCTCGGTGATCAGTACTCAGGGTGCTGGGTGCTCAGTGCTCAGGGTGCTGAGTACTCAGTACTCAGGGTGCAGGGTGCTCAGTGCTCAGGGTGCTGGGTGCTCAGTGCTCAGGGTGCTGGGTGGTCAGTGCTCAGTGCTCAAGGTGCTGGGTGCTCAGTGCTCAGTGCTCAGGGTGCTGGGTGCTCAGTACTCAGGGTGCTGGGTGCTCAGTACTCAGGGTGCTGGGTGCTCAGTTCTCAGGGTGCTGGGTGATCAGTACTCTGGGTGTTGGGTTCGCAGTACTCAGGGTGATCAGTGCTCAGTACTCGGGGTGCTGGGTGCTCAGTGCTCAGTGTGCTCAGTGCTCAGTGCTCAGGGTGCTGGGTGCTCAGTGCTCGGGGCGCTGGGTGCTCAGTGCTCGGGGTGCTGGGTGCTCAGTACTCAGGGTGCTGTGTGCTCAGTGCTCAGTACTCAGCGTGCTGGGTGCTCAGTGCTCAGAGTGTTGGGTGCTCAGTACTCAGGGTGCTTGGTGCTCAGTGCTCAGTGATCAGGGTGCTCAGTGCTCAGGGTGCTCAGTGCTCAGGGTGCTGGGTGCTCAGGGTGCTGGGTGCTCAGTGCTCGGGGTGCTGGGTGCTCAGTTCTCAGTGCTCAGGGTGCTGGGTGCTCAGTGCTCAGTGCTCAGGGTGCTGGGTGTTCAGTACTCAGGGTGCTCGGTGCTTAGTGCTCAGGGTGCTAGGTGCTCAGTACTCAGGGTGCTGGGTGCTCAGTACTCAGGGTGCTGGGTGCTCAGTGCTCAGGGTGCTGAGTGCTCAGTACTCAGCGTGCTGGGTGCTCAGTACTCAGGGTGCTGGGTGTTCAGTGCTCAGGGTGCTGGGTGCTCAGTGCTCAGGGTCCTGGGTGCTCAGTGCTCGGGGAGCTCGGTGCTCAGTACTCAGCGTGCTGGGTGCTGAGTGCTCAGGGTCCTCGGTGCTCAGTACTCAGGGTTTTCAGTGCTCAGTACTCAGCGTGCTTTGTGCTCAGTGCTCAGGGTGCTGGGTGCTCAGTACTCAGGGTGCTGTGTGCTCAGTGCTCGGGGTGCTCGGTGATCAGTACTCAGGGTGCTGGGTGCTCAGTGCTCAGGGTGCTGAGTACTCAGTACTCAGGGTGCTGGGTGCTCAGTGCTCAGGGTGCTGGGTGCTCAGTGCTCAGGGTGCTGGGTGCTCAGTGCTCGGGGTGCTGGGTGCTCAGTGCTCGGGGTGCTGGGTGCTCAGTGCTCACGGTGCTGGGTGCTCAGTACTCAGGGTGCTGGGTGCTCATTACTCAGGGTGCTGGGTGCTCAGTGCTCAGGGTGCTGGGTGCTCAGTCCTCAGGGTGCTGGGTGCTCAGTACTCAGGGTGTTCGGTGCTTAGTACTCAGGGTGCTCAGTGCTCAGTACTCAGGGTGCTGGTTGCTCAGTGCTCGGGGTGCTCGGTGCTCAGTACTCAGGGTGCTGGGTGCTCAGTACTCAGGGTGCTGGGTGCTCCGTACTCAGGGTGCTGGGTGCTCAGTACTCAGGGTGCTCGGTGCTCAGTACTCAGGTTGCTGGGTGCTCAGTGCTCAGGGTGCTTTGTACTCAGTACTCAGGGTTCTGGGTGCTCAGTACTCAGGGTGCTGGGTGCTCAGTGCTCAGGGTGATCTGTTCTCAGTACTCAGGGTGCTGGATGCTCAGTGCTCGGGGTGCTGGGTGCTCAGTACTCGGGGTGCTCAGTACTCAGGGTACTGGGTGCTCAGTACTCAGGGTGCTGGGTGCTCAGTGCTCGGGGTGCTCGGTGCTCAGTACTCGGGGTGCTGGGTGCTCAGTACTCGGGGTGCTGGTTGCTCAGTGCTCGGGGTGCTGGGTGCTCAGTGCTGAGGGTGCTGGCTGCTCAGTGCTCAGGGTGCTGGGTGCTCAGTACTCAGGGTGCTAGGTGCTCAGAACTCAGGGTGCTCAGTGCTCAGTACTCAGCGTGCTGGGTGCTCAGTGCTCAGGGTCCTCGGTGCTCAGTACTCAGGGTGCTCAGTGCTCAGTACTCAGCGTGCTTTGTGCTCAGTGCTCAGGGTGCTGGGTGCTCAGTACTCAGGGTGCTGGATGCTCAGTACTCAGGGTGCTGGGTGCTCAGTACTCAGGGTGCTGGGTGCTCAGTGCTCGGGGTGCTCGGTGATCAGTACTCAGGGTGCTGGGTGCTCAGTGCTCAGGGTGCTGAGTACTCAGTACTCAGGGTGCAGGGTGCTCAGTGCTCAGGGTGCTGGGTGCTCAGTGCTCATTGTGCTGGGTGGTCAGTGCTCAGTGCTCAAGGTGCTGGGTGCTCAGTGCTCAGTGCTCAGGGTGCTGGGTGCTCAGTACTCAGGGTGCTGGGTGCTCAGTACTCAGGGTGCTGGGTGCTCAGTTCTCAGGGTGCTGGGTGATCAGTACTCTGGGTGTTGGGTGCGCAGTACTCAGGGTGCTCAGTGCTCAGTACTCGGGGTGCTGGGTGCTCAGTGCTCAGTGTGCTCAGTGCTCAGTGCTCAGGGTGCTGGGTGCTCAGTGCTCGGGGCGCTGGGTGCTCAGTGCTCGGGGTGCTGGGTGCTCAGTACTCAGGGTGCTGTGTGCTCAGTGCTCAGTACTCAGCGTGCTGGGTGCTCAGTGCTCAGAGTGTTGGGTGCTCAGTACTCAGGGTGCTTGGTGCTCAGTGCTCAGTGATCAGGGTGCTCAGTGCTCAGGGTGCTCAGTGCTCAGGGTGCTGGGTGCTCAGGGTGCTGGGTGCTCAGTGCTCTGGGTGCTGGGTGCTCAGTTCTCAGTGCTCAGGGTGCTGGGTGCTCAGTGCTCAGTGCTCAGGGTGCTGGGTGTTCAGTACTCAGGGTGCTCGGTGCTTAGTGCTCAGGGTGCTAGGTGCTCAGTACTCAGGGTGCTGGGTGCTCAGTACTCAGGGTGCTGGGTGCTCAGTGCTCAGGGTGCTGAGTGCTCAGTACTCAGCGTGCTGGGTGCTCAGTACTCAGGGTGCTGGGTGTTCAGTGCTCAGGGTGCTGGGTGCTCAGTGCTCAGGGTCCTGGGTGCTCAGTGCTCGGGGAGCTCGGTGCTCAGTACTCAGGGTGCTATGTGCTCAGTACTCAGTGCTCGGGGTACTGGGTGCTCCGTGCTCGGGGTGATCTGTTCTCAGTACTCAGGGTGCTGGGTGCTCAGTGCTCGGGGTGCTGGGTGCTCAGTACTCGGGGTGCTCAGTACTCAGGGTACTGGGTGCTCAGTACTCAGGGTGCTGGGTGCTCAGAGCTCGGGGTGCTCGGTGCTCAGTACTCGGGGTGCTGGGTGCTCAGTGCTCAGGGTGCTGGGTGCTCAGTGCTCGGGGTGCTGGGTGCTCAGTGCTGAGGGTGCTGGCTGCTCAGTGCTCAGGGTGCTGGGTGCTCAGTACTCAGGGTGCTAGGTGCTCAGTACTTAGGGTGCTCAGTGCTTAGTACTCAGCGTGCTGGGTGCTGAGTGCTCAGGGTCCTCGGTGCTAAGTACTCAGGGTGTTCAGTGCTCAGTACTCAGCGTGCTTTGTGCTCAGTGCTCAGGGTGCTGTGTGCTCAGTACTCAGGGTGCTGGGTGCTCAGTGCTCGGGGTGCTCGGTGATCAGTACTCAGGGTGCTGGGTGCTCAGTGCTCAGGGTGCTGAGTACTCAGTACTCAGGGTGCTGGGTGCTCAGTGCTCAGGGTGCTGGGTGCTCAGTGCTCAGGGTGCTGGGTGCTCAGTGCTCGGGGTGCTGGGTGCTCAGTGCTCGGGGTGCTGGGTGCTAAGTGCTCAGGGTGCTGGGTGCTCAGTACTCAGGGTGCTGGGTGCTCATTACTCAGGGTGCTGGGTGCTCAGTGCTCAGGGTGCTGGGTGCTCAGTCCTCAGGGTGCTGGGTGCTCACTACTCAGGGTGTTCGGTGCTTAGTACTCAGGGTGCTCAGTGCTCAGTACTCAGGGTGCTGGTTGCTCAGTGCTCGGGTGCTCGGTGCTCAGTACTCAGGGTGCTGGGTGCTCAGTACTCAGGGTGCTGGGTGCTCCGTACTCAGGGTGCTGGGTGCTCAGTACTCAGGGTGCTGGGGGCTCAGTACTCAGGGTGCTGGGTGCTCAGTGCTCAGAGTGCTGGGTGCTCAGTGCTCAGGGTGCTGGGTGCTCAGTACTCAGGGTGCTGGGTGCTCAGTGCTCAGGGTGATCAGTGCTCAGTACTCAGGGTGCTCAGTACTCAGGGTGCTGTGTGCTCAGTGCTCAGGGTGCTGGGTGCTCAGTGCTCAGTACTCAGGGTGCTGGGTGCTCAGTGCTCAGGGTGCTGGGTGCTCAGTGCTCAGGGTGCTGTGTGCTCAGTACTCAGGGTGCTGGGTGCTCAGTGCTCAGGGTGATCAGTGCTCAGTACTCAGGGTGCTCAGAACTCAGGGTGCTGTGTGCTCAGTGCTCAGGGTGCTGGGTGCTCAGTACTCAGGGTGCTCAGTGCTCAGGGTGCTGGGTGCTCAGGGTGCTGGGTGCTCAGTGCTCGGGTTGCTGGGTGCTCAGTGCTCAGTGCTCAGGGTGCTGGGTGCTCAGTGCTCAGGGTGCTGTGTGCTCAGTGCTCAGTACTCAGCGTGCTGGGTGCTCATTGCTCAGAGTGTTGGGTGCTCAGTACTCAGGGTGCTGGGTGCTCAGTGCTCAGTGCTCAGGGTGCTCAGTGCTCAGGGTGCTCAGTGCTCAGGGTGCTGGGTGCTCAGGGTGCTGGGTGCTCAGTGCTCGGGGTGCTGGGTGCTCAGTGCTCAGTGCTCAGGGTGCTGGGTGCTCAGTGCTCAGTGCTCAGGGTGCTGGGTGTTCAGTACTCAGGGTGCTCGGTGCTCAGTGCTCAGGGTGCTAGGTGCTCAGTACTCAGGGTGCTGGGTGCTCAGTGCTCGGGGTGCTGGGTGCTCAGTGCTCAGGGTGATCAGTGCTCAGTACTCAGGGTGCTGGGTGCTCAGTACTCAGGGTGCTGGGTGCTCAGTGCTCAGGGTGCTGGGTGCTCAGTACTCAGGGTGCTGGGTGCTCAGTACTCAGGGTGCTCCGTGCTCAGTACTCAGGGTGCTGGGTGCTCAGTGCTCAGGGTGCTTTGTACTCAGTACTCTGGGTTCTGGGTGCTCAGTACTCAGGGTGCTGGGTGCTCAATGCTCAGGGTGCTGGGTGCTCAGTGCTCAGGGTGCTGGGTGCTCAGTACTCAGGGTGCTGGGTGCTCAGTGCTCAGGGTGATCGGTGCTCAGTACTCAGGGTGCTCAGTACTCAGGGTGATGGGTGCTCAGTACTCAGGGTGCTGGGTGCTCAGTGCTCAGGGTGCTGGGTGCTCAGTGCTCTGGGTGCTGGGTGCTCAGTGCTCAGGGTGCTGGGTGCTCAGTGCTCAGGGTGCTGGGTGCTCAGTGCTCAGGGTGCTGGGTGCTCAGTGCTCAGGGTGCTGGGTGCTCAGTGCTCGGGGAGCTCGGTGCTCAGTACTCAGGGTGCTGGGTGCTCAGTACTCAGTGCTCGGGGTCCTGGGTGCTCCGTGCTCGGGGTGCTGGGTGCTCAGTACTCAGGGTGCTGGGTGCTCATTCTCGGGGTGCTGGGTGCTCAGTGCTCGGTGTGCTGGGTGCTCAGTGCTCAGGGTGCTGGGGGCTCAGTACTCAGGGTGCTGGGTGCTCAGTACTCAGGGTGCTCGGTTCTCAGTACTCAGGGTGCTGGTTGCTCATTCTCGGGGTGCTGGGTGCTCAGTGCTCGGGTTGCTGGGTGCTCAGTACTCAGGGTGCTGGGGGCTAAGTACTCAGGGTGCTGGGTGCTCAGTACTCAGGGTGATCTGTTCTCAGTACTCAGGGTGCTGGGTGCTCAGTGCTCGGGGTGCTGGGTGCTCAGTACTCGGGGTGCTCAGTACTCAGGGTACGGGGTGCTCAGTACTCAGGGTGCTGGGTGCTCAGTGCTCGGGGTGCTCGGTGCTCAGTACTCGGGGTCCTGGGTGCTCAGTACTCGGGGTGCTGGGTGCTCAGTGCTCAGGGTGCTGGGTGCTCAGTGCTCAGGGTGCTGGGTGCTCAGTGCTGAGGGTGCTGGCTGCTCAGTGCTCAGGGTGCTGGGTGCTCAGTACTCAGGGTGCTAGGTGCTCAGTACTCAGGGTGCTCAGTGCTCAGTACTCAGCGTGCTGGGTGCTCAGTGCTCAGGGTCCTCGGTGCTCAGTACTCAGGGTGCTCAGTGCTCAGTACTCAGCGTGCTTTGTGCTCAGTGCTCAGGGTGCTGGGTGCTCAGTACTCAGGGTGCTGGGTGCTCAGTACTCAGGGTGCTGGGTGCTCAGTACTCAGGGTGCTGGGTGCTCAGTGCTCGGGGTGCTCGGTGATCAGTACTCAGGGTGCTGGGTGCTCAGTGCTCAGGGTGCTGAGTACTCAGTACTCAGGGTGCTGGGTGCTCAGTGCTCAGGGTGCTGGGTGCTCAGTGCTCAGGGTGCTGGGTGGTCAGTGCTCAGTGCTCAGGGTGCTGGGTGCTCAGTACTCAGGGTGCTGGGTGCTCAGTACTCAGGGTGCTGGGTGCTCAGTGCTCAGTGCTCAGGGTGCTGGGTGCTCAGTACTCAGGGTGCTGGGTGCTCAGTACTCAGGGTGCTGGGTGCTCAGTTCTCAGGGTGCTGGGTGATCAGTACTCTGGGTGTTGGGTGCGCAGTACTCAGGGTGCTCAGTGCTCAGTACTCGGGGTGCTGGGTGCTCAGTGCTCAGTGTGCTCAGTGCTCAGTGCTCAGGGTGCTGGGTGCTCAGTGCTCGGGGCGCTGGGTGCTCAGTGCTCAGTACTCAGCGTGGTGGGTGCTCAGTGCTCAGAGTGTTGGGTGCTCAGTACTCAGGGTGCTGGGTGCTCAGTGCTCAGTGCTCAGGGTGCTCAGTGCTCAGGGTGCTCAGTGCTCAGGGTGCTGGGTGCTCAGTGCTCAGTACTCAGCGTGCTGGGTGCTCAGTGCTCAGAGTGTTGGGTGCTCAGTACTCAGGGTGCTGGGTGCTCAGTGCTCAGTGCTCAGGGTGCTCAGTGCTCAGGGTGCTCAGTGCTCAGGGTGCTGGGTGCTCAGGGTGCTGGGTGCTCAGTGCTCGGGGTGCTGGGTGCTCAGTTCTCAGTGCTCAGGGTGCTGGGTGATCAGTGCTCAGTGCTCAGGGTGCTGGGTGTTCAGTACTCAGGGTGCTCGGTGCTCAGTGCTCAGGGTGCTAGGTGCTCAGTACTCAGGGTGCTGGGTGTTCAGTGCTCGGGGTGCTGGGTGCTCAGTACTCAGGGTGCTGGGTGCTCAGTACTCAGGGTGCTGGGTGCTCAGTGCTCAGGGTGCTGGGTGCTCAGTACTCAGGGTGCTCGGTGCTCAGTACTCAGGGTGCTCGGTGCTCAGTACTCAGGGTGCTGGGTGCTCAGTACTCAGGGTGCTGGGTGCTCAGTACTCAGGGTGCTGGGTGCTCAGTGCTCAGGGTGCTGGGTGCTCAGTGCTCTGGTTGCTGGGTGCTCAGTGCTCAGGGTGCTGGGTGCTCAGTGCTCAGGGTGCTGGGTGCTCAGTGATCGGGGTGATGGGTGCTGAGTGCTCAGGGTGCTGAGTGCTCAGTGCTCGGGGTGCTCGGTGCTCAGTGCTCAGGGTCCTGGGTGCTCAGTACTCAGGGTGCTAGGTGCTTAGTAATCAGGGTGCTCAGTGCACAGTACACAGGGTGCTGGGTGCTCAGTGCTCGGGGTGCTGGGTGCTCAGTGCTCAGTACTCAGGGTGCTGGGTGCTCAGTGCTCAGGGTGCTGAGTGCTCAGTACTCAGCGTGCTGGGTGCTCAGTACTCAGGGTGCTGGGTGTTCAGTGCTCAGGGTGCTGGGTGCTCAGTGCTCAGGGTGCTGGGTGCTCAGTGTTCGGGGAGCTCGGTGCTCAGTACTCAGGGTGCTGGGTGCTCAGTACTCAGTGCTCGGGGTACTGGGTGCTCCGTGCTCGGGGTGATCTGTTCTCAGTACTCAGGGTGCTGGGTGCTCAGAGCTCGGGGTGCTCGGTGCTCAGTACTCGGGGTGCTGGGTGCTCAGTGCTCAGGGTGCTGGGTGCTCAGTGCTCGGGGTGCTGGGTGCTGAGTGCTGAGGGTGCTGGCTGCTCAGTGCTCAGGGTGCTGGGTGCTCAGTACTCAGGGTGCTAGGTGCTCAGTACTCAGGGTGCTCAGTGCTTAGTACTCAGCGTGCTGGGTGCTGAGTGCTCAGGGTCCTCGGTGCTCAGTACTCAGGGTGTTCAGTGCTCAGTACTCAGCGTGCTTTGTGCTGAGTGCTCAGGGTGCTGGGTGCTCAGTACTCTGGGTGCTGGGTGCTCAGTGCTCGGGGTGCTCGGTGATCAGTACTCAGGGTGCTGGGTGCTCAGTGCTCAGGGTGCTGAGTACTCAGTACTCAGGGTGCTGGGTGCTCAGTGCTCAGGGTGCTGGGTGCTCAGTGCTCAGGGTGCTGGGTGCTCAGTGCTCGGGGTGCTGGGTGCTCAGTGCTCGGGGTGCTGGGTGCTCAGTGCTCAGGGTGCTGGGTGCTCAGTACTCAGGGTGCTGGGTGCTCATTACTCAGGGTGCTGGGTGCTCAGTGCTCAGGGTGCTGGGTGCTCAGTCCTCAGGGTGCTGGGTGCTCAGTACTCAGGGTGTTCGGTGCTTAGTACTCAGGGTGCTCAGTGCTCAGTACTCAGGGTGCTGGTTGCTCAGTGCTCGGGGTGCTCGGTGCTCAGTACTCAGGGTGCTGGGTGCTCAGTACTCAGGGTGCTGGGTGCTCCGTACTCAGGGTGCTGGGTGCTCAGTACTCAGGGTGCTGGGTGCTCAGTACTCAGGGTGCTGGGTGCTCAGTGCTCAGGGTGCTGGGTGCTCAGAACTCAGGGTGCTGGGTGCTCAGTACTCAGGGTGCTCGGTGCTCAGTACTCAGGGTGCTGGGTGCTCAGTGCTCAGGGTGCTTTGTACTCAGTACTCAGGGTTCTGGGTGCTCAGTACTCAGGGTGCTGGGTGCTCAGTGCTCAGGGTGATCTGTTCTCAGTACTCAGGGTGCTGGGTGCTCAGTGCTCGGGGTGCTGGGTGCTCAGTACTCGGGGTGCTCAGTACTCAGGGTACTGGGTGCTCAGTACTCAGGGTGCTGGGTGCTCAGTGCTCGGGGTGCTCGGTGCTCAGTACTCGGGGTGCTGGGTGCTCAGTACTCGGGGTGCTGGTTGCTCAGTGCTCAGGGTGCTGCGTGCTCAGTGCTCGGGGTGCTGGGTGCTCAGTGCTGAGGGTGCTGGCTGCTCAGTGCTCAGGGTGCTGGGTGCTCAGTACTCAGGGTGCTAGGTGCTCAGAACTCAGTGTGCTCAGTGCTCAGTACTCAGCGTGCTGGGTGCTCAGTGCTCAGGGTCCTCGGTGCTCAGTACTCAGGGTGCTCAGTGCTCAGTACTCAGCGTGCTTTGTGCTCAGTGCTCAGGGTGCTGGGTGCTCAGTACTCAGGGTGCTGGGTGCTCAGTACTCAGGGTGCTGGGTGCTCAGTACTCAGGGTGCTGGGTGCTCAGTGCTCGGGGTGCTCGGTGATCAGTACTCAGGGTGCTGGGTGCTCAGTGCTCAGGGTGCTGAGTACTCAGTACTCAGGGTGCTGGGTGCTCAGTGCTCAGGGTGCTGGGTGCTCAGTGCTCAGGGTGCTGGGTGGTCAGTGCTCAGTGCTCAAGGTGCTGGGTGCTCAGTGCTCAGTGCTCAGGGTGCTGGGTGCTCAGTACTCAGGGTGCTGGGTGCTCAGTACTCAGGGTGCTGGGTGCTCAGTTCTCAGGGTGCTGGGTGATCAGTACTCTGGGTGTTGGGTGCGCAGTACTCAGGGTGCTCAGTGCTCAGTACTCGGGGTGCTGGGTGCTCAGTGCTCAGTGTGCTCAGTGCTCAGTGCTCAGGGTGCTGGGTGCTCAGTGCTCGGGGCGCTGGGTGCTCAGTGCTCGGGTTGCTGGGTGCTCAGTACTCAGGGTGCTGTGTGCTCAGTGCTCAGTACTCAGCGTGCTGGGTGCTCAGTGCTCAGAGTGTTGGGTGCTCAGTACTCAGGGTGCTTGCTGCTCAGTGCTCAGTGCTCAGGGTGCTCAGTGCTCAGGGTGCTCAGTGCTCAGGGTGCTGGGTGCTCAGGGTGCTGGGTGCTCAGTGCTCGGGGTGCTGGGTGCTCAGTTCTCAGTGCTCAGGGTGCTGGGTGCTCAGTGCTCAGTGCTCAGGGTGCTGGGTGTTCAGTACTCAGGGTGCTCGGTGCTCAGTGCTCAGGGTGCTAGGTGCTCAGTACTCAGGGTGCTGGGTGCTCAGTGCTCGGGGTGCTGGGTGCTCAGTACTCAGGGTGCTGGGTGCTCAGTACTCAGGGTGCTGGGTGCTCAGTGCTCAGGGTGCTGGGTGCTCAGTACTCAGGGTGCTCGGTGCTCAGTACTCAGGGTGCTCGGTGCTCAGTACTCAGGGTGCTGGGTGCTCAGTACTCAGGGTGCTGGGTGCTCAGTACTCAGGGTGCTGGGTGCTCAGTGCTCAGGGTGCTGGGTGCTCAGTGCTCTGGTTGCTGGGTGCTCAGTGCTCAGGGTGCTGGGTGCTCAGTGCTCAGGGTGCTGGGTGCTCAGTGATCGGGGTGATGGGTGCTGAGTGCTCAGGGTGCTGAGTGCTCAGTGCTCGGGGTGCTTGGTGCTCAGTGCTCAGGGTCCTGGGTGCTCAGTACTCAGGGTGCTAGGTGCTTAGTAATCAGGGTGCTCAGTGCTCAGTACACAGGGTGCTGGGTGCTCAGTGCTCGGGGTGCTGGGTGCTCAGTGCTCAGTACTCAGGGTGCTGGGTGCTCAGTGCTCAGGGTGCTGAGTGCTCAGTACTCAGCGTGCTGGGTGCTCAGTACTCAGGGTGCTGGGTGTTCAGTGCTCAGGGTGCTGGGTGCTCAGTGCTCAGGGTGCTGGGTGCTCAGTGCTTGGGGAGCTCGGTGCTCAGTACTCGGGGTGCTCAGTACTCAGGGTACTGGGTGCTCAGTGCTCGGGGTGCTGGGTGCTCAGTGCTCAGTACTCAGGGTGCTGGGTGCTCAGTGCTCAGGGTGCTGAGTGCTCAGTACTCAGCGTGCTGGGTGCTCAGTACTCAGGGTGCTGGGTGCTCAGTGCTCGGGGTGCTGGGTGCTCAGTGCTCAGTACTCAGCGTGCTTTGTGCTCAGTGCTCAGGGTGCTGGGTGCTCAGTACTCAGGGTGCTGGGTGCTCAGTACTCAGGGTGCTGGGTGCTCAGTACTCAGGGTGCTGGGTGCTCAGTGCTCGGGGTGCTCGGTGATCAGTACTCGGGGTGCTGGGTGCTCAGTGCTCAGGGTGCTGAGTACTCAGTACTCAGGGTGCTGGGTGCTCAGTGCTCAGGGTGCTGGGTGCTCAGTGCTCAGGGTGCTGGGTGGTCAGTGCTCAGTGCTCAAGGTGCTGGGTGCTCAGTGCTCAGTGCTCAGGGTGCTGGGTGCTCAGTACTCAGGGTGCTGGGTGCTCAGTACTCAGGGTGCTGGGTGCTCAGTGCTCAGTGCTCAGGGTGCTGGGTGCTCAGTACTCAGGGTGCTGGGTGCTCAGTACTCAGGGTGCTGGGTGCTCAGTTCTCAGGGTGCTGGGTGATCAGTACTCTGGGTGTTGGGTGCGCAGTACTCAGGGTGCTCAGTGCTCAGTACTCGGGGTGCTGGGTGCTCAGTGCTCAGTGTGCTCAGTGCTCAGTGCTCAGGGTGCTGGGTGCTCAGTGCTCGGGGCGCTGGGTGCTCAGTGCTCGGGGTGCTGGGTGCTCAGTACTCAGGGTGCTGTGTGCTCAGTGCTCAGTACTCAGCGTGCTGGGTGCTCAGTGCTCAGAGTGTTGGGTGCTCAGTACTCAGGGTGCTGGGTGCTCAGTGCTCAGTGCTCAGGGTGCTCAGTGCTCAGGGTGCTCAGTGCTCAGGGTGCTGGGTGCTCAGGGTGCTGGGTGCTCAGTGCTCGGGGTGCTGGGTGCTCAGTTCTCAGTGCTCAGGGTGCTGGGTGATCAGTGCTCAGTGCTCAGGGTGCTGGGTGTTCAGTACTCAGGGTGCTCGGTGCTCAGTGCTCAGGGTGCTAGGTGCTCAGTACTCAGGGTGCTGGGTGTTCAGTGCTCGGGGTGCTGGGTGCTCAGTACTCAGGGTGCTGGGTGCTCAGTACTCAGGGTGCTGGGTGCTCAGTGCTCAGGGTGCTGGGTGCTCAGTACTCAGGGTGCTCGGTGCTCAGTACTCAGGGTGCTCGGTGCTCAGTACTCAGGGTGCTGGGTGCTCAGTACTCAGGGTGCTGGGTGCTCAGTACTCAGGGTGCTGGGTGCTCAGTGCTCAGGGTGCTGGGTGCTCAGTGCTCTGGTTGCTGGGTGCTCAGTGCTCAGGGTGCTGGGTGCTCAGTGCTCAGGGTGCTGGGTGCTCAGTGATCGGGGTGATGGGTGCTGAGTGCTCAGGGTGCTGAGTGCTCAGTGCTCGGGGTGCTCGGTGCTCAGTGCTCAGGGTCCTGGGTGCTCAGTACTCAGGGTGCTAGGTGCTTAGTAATCAGGGTGCTCAGTGCACAGTACACAGGGTGCTGGGTGCTCAGTGCTCGGGGTGCTGGGTGCTCAGTGCTCAGTACTCAGGGTGCTGGGTGCTCAGTGCTCAGGGTGCTGAGTGCTCAGTACTCAGCGTGCTGGGTGCTCAGTACTCAGGGTGCTGGGTGTTCAGTGCTCAGGGTGCTGGGTGCTCAGTGCTCAGGGTGCTGGGTGCTCAGTGCTCGGGGAGCTCGGTGCTCAGTACTCAGGGTGCTGGGTGCTCAGTACTCAGTGCTCGGGGTACTGGGTGCTCCGTGCTCGGGGTGATCTGTTCTCAGTACTCAGGGTGCTGGGTGCTCAGAGCTCGGGGTGCTCGGTGCTCAGTACTCGGGGTGCTGGGTGCTCAGTGCTCAGGGTGCTGGGTGCTCAGTGCTCGGGGTGCTGGGTGCTGAGTGCTGAGGGTGCTGGCTGCTCAGTGCTCAGGGTGCTGGGTGCTCAGTACTCAGGGTGCTAGGTGCTCAGTACTCAGGGTGCTCAGTGCTTAGTACTCAGCGTGCTGGGTGCTGAGTGCTCAGGGTCCTCGGTGCTCAGTACTCAGGGTGTTCAGTGCTCAGTACTCAGCGTGCTTTGTGCTCAGTGCTCAGGGTGCTGGGTGCTCAGTACTCTGGGTGCTGGGTGCTCAGTGCTCGGGGTGCTCGGTGATCAGTACTCAGGGTGCTGGGTGCTCAGTGCTCAGGGTGCTGAGTACTCAGTACTCAGGGTGCTGGGTGCTCAGTGCTCAGGGTGCTGGGTGCTCAGTGCTCAGGGTGCTGGGTGCTCAGTGCTCGGGGTGCTGGGTGCTCAGTGCTCGGGGTGCTGGGTGCTCAGTGCTCAGGGTGCTGGGTGCTCAGTACTCAGGGTGCTGGGTGCTCATTACTCAGGGTGCTGGGTGCTCAGTGCTCAGGGTGCTGGGTGCTCAGTCCTCAGGGTGCTGGGTGCTCAGTACTCAGGGTGTTCGGTGCTTAGTACTCAGGGTGCTCAGTGCTCAGTACTCAGGGTGCTGGTTGCTCAGTGCTCGGGGTGCTCGGTGCTCAGTACTCAGGGTGCTGGGTGCTCAGTACTCAGGGTGCTGGGTGCTCCGTACTCAGGGTGCTGGGTGCTCAGTACTCAGGGTGCTGGGTGCTCAGTACTCAGGGTGCTGGGTGCTCAGTGCTCAGGGTGCTGGGTGCTCAGAACTCAGGGTGCTGGGTGCTCAGTACTCAGGGTGCTCGGTGCTCAGTACTCAGGGTGCTGGGTGCTCAGTGCTCAGGGTGCTTTGTACTCAGTACTCAGGGTTCTGGGTGCTCAGTACTCAGGGTGCTGGGTGCTCAGTGCTCAGGGTGATCTGTTCTCAGTACTCAGGGTGCTGGGTGCTCAGTGCTCGGGGTGCTGGGTGCTCAGTACTCGGGGTGCTCAGTACTCAGGGTACTGGGTGCTCAGTACTCAGGGTGCTGGGTGCTCAGTGCTCGGGGTGCTCGGTGCTCAGTACTCGGGGTGCTGGGTGCTCAGTACTCGGGGTGCTGGTTGCTCAGTGCTCAGGGTGCTGCGTGCTCAGTGCTCGGGGTGCTGGGTGCTCAGTGCTGAGGGTGCTGGCTGCTCAGTGCTCAGGGTGCTGGGTGCTCAGTACTCAGGGTGCTAGGTGCTCAGAACTCAGTGTGCTCAGTGCTCAGTACTCAGCGTGCTGGGTGCTCAGTGCTCAGGGTCCTCGGTGCTCAGTACTCAGGGTGCTCAGTGCTCAGTACTCAGCGTGCTTTGTGCTCAGTGCTCAGGGTGCTGGGTGCTCAGTACTCAGGGTGCTGGGTGCTCAGTACTCAGGGTGCTGGGTGCTCAGTACTCAGGGTGCTGGGTGCTCAGTGCTCGGGGTGCTCGGTGATCAGTACTCAGGGTGCTGGGTGCTCAGTGCTCAGGGTGCTGAGTACTCAGTACTCAGGGTGCTGGGTGCTCAGTGCTCAGGGTGCTGGGTGCTCAGTGCTCAGGGTGCTGGGTTGTCAGTGCTCAGTGCTCAAGGTGCTGGGTGCTCAGTGCTCAGTGCTCAGGGTGCTGGGTGCTCAGTACTCAGGGTGCTGGGTGCTCAGTACTCAGGGTGCTGGGTGCTCAGTTCTCAGGGTGCTGGGTGATCAGTACTCTGGGTGTTGGGTGCGCAGTACTCAGGGTGCTCAGTGCTCAGTACTCGGGGTGCTGGGTGCTCAGTGCTCAGTGTGCTCAGTGCTCAGTGCTCAGGGTGCTGGGTGCTCAGTGCTCGGGGCGCTGGGTGCTCAGTGCTCGGGTTGCTGGGTGCTCAGTACTCAGGGTGCTGTGTGCTCAGTGCTCAGTACTCAGCGTGCTGGGTGCTCAGTGCTCAGAGTGTTGGGTGCTCAGTACTCAGGGTGCTTGCTGCTCAGTGCTCAGTGCTCAGGGTGCTCAGTGCTCAGGGTGCTCAGTGCTCAGGGTGCTGGGTGCTCAGGGTGCTGGGTGCTCAGTGCTCGGGGTGCTGGGTGCTCAGTTCTCAGTGCTCAGGGTGCTGGGTGCTCAGTGCTCAGTGCTCAGGGTGCTGGGTGTTCAGTACTCAGGGTGCTCGGTGCTCAGTGCTCAGGGTGCTAGGTGCTCAGTACTCAGGGTGCTGGGTGCTCAGTGCTCGGGGTGCTGGGTGCTCAGTACTCAGGGTGCTGGGTGCTCAGTACTCAGGGTGCTGGGTGCTCAGTGCTCAGGGTGCTGGGTGCTCAGTACTCAGGGTGCTCGGTGCTCAGTACTCAGGGTGCTCGGTGCTCAGTACTCAGGGTGCTGGGTGCTCAGTACTCAGGGTGCTGGGTGCTCAGTACTCAGGGTGCTGGGTGCTCAGTGCTCAGGGTGCTGGGTGCTCAGTGCTCTGGTTGCTGGGTGCTCAGTGCTCAGGGTGCTGGGTGCTCAGTGCTCAGGGTGCTGGGTGCTCAGTGATCGGGGTGATGGGTGCTGAGTGCTCAGGGTGCTGAGTGCTCAGTGCTCGGGGTGCTTGGTGCTCAGTGCTCAGGGTCCTGGGTGCTCAGTACTCAGGGTGCTAGGTGCTTAGTAATCAGGGTGCTCAGTGCTCAGTACACAGGGTGCTGGGTGCTCAGTGCTCGGGGTGCTGGGTGCTCAGTGCTCAGTACTCAGGGTGCTTTGTGCTCAGTGCTCAGGGTGCTGAGTGCTCAGTACTCAGCGTGCTGGGTGCTCAGTACTCAGGGTGCTGGGTGTTCAGTGCTCAGGGTGCTGGGTGCTCAGTGCTCAGGGTCCTGGGTGCTCAGTGCTCGGGGAGCTCGGTGCTCAGTACTCAGGGTGCTATGTGCTCAGTACTCAGTGCTCGGGGTACTGGGTGCTCCGTGCTCGGGGTGATCTGTTCTCAGTACTCAGGGTGCTGGGTGCTCAGTGCTCGGGGTGCTGGGTGCTCAGTACTCGGGGTGCTCAGTACTCAGGGTACTGGGTGCTCAGTACTCAGGGTGCTGGGTGCTCAGAGCTCGGGGTGCTCGGTGCTCAGTACTCGGGGTGCTGGGTGCTCAGTGCTCAGGGTGCTGGGTGCTCAGTGCTCGGGGTGCTGGGTGCTCAGTGCTGAGGGTGCTGGCTGCTCAGTGCTCAGGGTGCTGGGTGCTCAGTACTCAGGGTGCTAGGTGCTCAGTACTCAGGGTGCTCAGTGCTTAGTACTCAGCGTGCTGGGTGCTGAGTGCTCAGGGTCCTCGGTGCTCAGTACTCAGGGTGTTCAGTGCTCAGTACTCAGCGTGCTTTGTGCTCAGTGCTCAGGGTGCTGGGTGCTCAGTACTCAGGGTGCTGGGTGCTCAGTGCTCGGGGTGCTCGGTGATCAGTACTCAGGGTGCTGGGTGCTCAGTGCTCAGGGTGCTGAGTACTCAGTACTCAGGGTGCTGGGTGCTCAGAGCTCAGGGTGCTGGGTGCTCAGTGCTCAGGGTACTGGGTGCTCAGTGCTCGGGGTGCTGGGTGCTCAGAGCTCGGGGTGCTGGGTGCTCAGTGCTCAGGGTGCTGGGTGCTCAGTACTCAGGGTGCTGGGTGCTCATTACTCAGGGTGCTGGGTGCTCAGTGCTCAGGGTGCTGGGTGCTCAGTCCTCAGGGTGGTGGGTGCTCAGTACTCAGGGTGTTCGGTGCTTAGTACTCAGGGTGCTCAGTGCTCAGTACTCAGGGTGCTGGTTGCTCAGTGCTCAGGGTGCTCGGTGCTCAGTACTCAGGGTGCTGGGTGCTCAGTACTCAGGGTGCTGGGTGCTCCGTACTCAGGGTGCTGGGTGCTCAGTACTCAGGGTGCTGGGTGCTCAGTACTCAGGGTGCTGGGTGCTCAGTGCTCAGGGTGCTGGGTGCTCAGTACTCAGGGTGCTGGGTGCTCAGTACTCAGGGTGCTCGGTGCTCAGTACTCAGGGTGCTGGGTGCTCAGTGCTCAGGGTGCTTTGTACTCAGTACTCAGGGTTCTGGGTGCTCAGTACTCAGGGTGCTGGGTGCTCAGTGCTCAGGGTGCTGGGTGCTCAGTGCTCAGGGTGCTGTGTGCTCAGTACTCAGGGTGCTGGGTGCTCAGTGCTCAGGGTGATCAGTGCTCAGTACTCAGGATGCTCAGTACTCAGGGTGCTGTGTGCTCAGTGCTCAGGGTGCTGGGTGCTCAGTACTCAGGGTGCTCATTGCTCAGGGTGCTGGGTGCTCAGGGTGCTGGGTGCTCAGTGCTCGGGGTGCTGGGTGCTCAGTGCTCAGTGCTCAGGGTGCTGGGTGCTCAGTGCTCAGGGTGCTGTTTGCTCAGTGCTCAGTACTCAGCGTGCTGGGTGCTCATTGCTCAGAGTGTTGGGTGCTCAGTACTCAGGGTGCTGGGTGCTCAGTGCTCAGTGCTCAGGGTGCTCAGTGCTCAGGGTGCTCAGTGCTCAGGGTCCTGGGTGCTCAGGGTGCTGGGTGCTCAGTGCTCGGGGTGCTGGGTGCTCAGTGCTCAGTGCTCAATGTGCTGGGTGCTCAGTGCTCAGTGCTCAGGGTGCTGGGTGTTCAGTACTCAGGGTGCTCGGTGCTCAGTGCTCAGGGTGCTAGGTGCTCAGTACTCAGGGTGCTGGGTGCTCAGTGCTCGGGGTGCTGGGTGCTCAGTGCTCAGGGTGATCAGTGCTCAGTACTCAGGGTGCTGGGTGCTCAGTACTCAGGGTGCTGGGTGCTCAGTGCTCAGGGTGCTGGGTGCTCAGTACTCAGGGTGCTGGGTGCTCAGTACTCAGGGTGCTCCGTGCTCAGTACTCAGGGTGCTGGGTGCTCAGTGCTCAGGGTGCTTTGTACTCAGTACTCAGGGTTCTGGGTGCTCAGTACTCAGGGTGCTGTGTGCTCAATGCTCAGGGTGCTGGGTGCTCAGTGCTCAGGGTGCTGGGTGCTCAGTACTCAGGGTGCTGGGTGCTCAGTGCTCAGGGTGCTGGGTGCTCAGTGCTCAGGGTGCTGGGTGCTCAGTGCTCAGGGTGCTGGGTGCTCAGTGCTCGGGGAGCTCGGTGCTCAGTACTCAGGGTGCTGGGTGCTCAGTACTCAGTGCTCGGGGTCCTGGGTGCTCCGTGCTCGGGGTGCTGGGTGCTCAGTACTCAGTGTGCTGGGTGCTCATTCTCGGGGTGCTGGGTGCTCAGTGCTCGGTGTGCTGGGTGCTCAGTGCTCAGGGTGCTGGGGGCTCAGTACTCAGGGTGCTGGGTGCTCAGTACTCAGGGTGCTCGGTTCTCAGTACTCAGGGTGCTGGGTGCTCATTCTCGGGGTGCTGGGTGCTCAGTGCTCGGGTTGCTGGGTGCTCAGTACTCAGGGTGCTGGGGGCTCAGTACTCAGGGTGCTGGGTGCTCAGTACTCAGGGTGATCTGTTCTCAGTACTCAGGGTGCCGGGTGCTCCGTGCTCGGGGTGCTGGGTGCTCATTACTCGGGGTGCTCAGTACTCAGGGTACTTGGTGCTCAGTACTCAGGGTGCTGGGTGCTCAGTACTCGGGGTGCTGGGTGCTCAGTGCTCAGGGTGCTGGGTGCTCAGTGCTCGGGGTGCTGGGTGCTCAGTGCTGAGGGTGCTGGCTGCTCAGTGCTCAGGGTGCTGTGTGCTCAGTATTCAGGGTGCTAGGTGCTCAGTACTCAGGGTGCTCAGTGCTCAGTACTCAGCGTGCTGGGTGCTCAGTGCTCAGGGTCCTCGGTGCTCAGTACTCAGGGTGCTCAGTGCTCAGTACTCAGCGTGCTTTGTGCTCAGTGCTCAGGGTGCTGGGTGCTCAGTACTCAGGGTGCTGGGTGCTCAGTACTCAGGGTGCTGGGTGCTCAGTACTCAGGGTGCTGGGTGCTCAGTGCTCGGGGTGCTCGGTGATCAGTACTCAGGGTGCTGGGTGCTCAGTGCTGAGGGTGCTGAGTACTCAGTACTCAGGGTGCTGGGTGCTCAGTGCTCAGGGTGCTGGGTGCTCAGTGCTCAGGGTGCTGGGTGCTCAGTGCTCGGGGTGCTGGGTGCTCAGTGCTCGGGGTGCTGGGTGCTCAGTGCTCGGGGTGCTGGGTGCTCAGTGCTCAGGGTGCTGGGTGCTCAGTACTCAGGGTGCTGGGGGCTCAGTACTCAGGGTGCTGGGTGCTCAGTGTTCAGGGTGCTGGGTGCTCAGTCCTCAGGGTGCTGGGTGCTCAGTACTCAGGGTGTTCGGTGCTCAGTACTCAGGGTGCTCAGTGCTCAGTACTCAGGGTGCTGGTTGCTCAGTGCTCGGGGTGCTCGGTGCTCAGTACTCAGGGTGCTGGGTGCTCAGTACTCAGGGTGCTGGGTGCTCAGTACTCAGGGTGCTGGGTGCTCAGTACTCAGGGTGCTGGGTGCTCAGTACTCAGGGTGCTGGGTGCTCAGTGCTCAGGGTGCTGGGTGCTCAGTACTCAGGGTGCTTGGTGCTCAGTACTTAGTGTGCTCGGTGCTCAGTACTCAGGGTGCTGGGTGCTCAGTGCTCAGGGTGCTTTGTACTCAGTACTCAGGGTTCTGGGTCCTCAGTACTCAGGGTGCTGGGTGCTCAGTGCTCAGGGTTCTGGGTGCTCAGTGCTCAGGGTGCTGGGTGCTCAGTACTCAGGGTGCTGGGTGCTCAGTGCTCAGGGTGATCGGTGCTCAGTACTCAGGGTGCTCAGTACTCAGGGTGCTGGGTGCTCAGTGCTCAGGGTGCTGGGTGCTCAGTACTCAGGGTGCTGGGTGCTCAGTGCTCGGTGTGCTGGGTGCTCAGTGCTCAGGGTGCTCAGTGCTCAGGGTGCTGGGTGCTCAGTGCTCGGGGTGCTTGGTGCTCAGGGTGCTGGGTGCTCAGTCCTCAGGGTGCTCAGTGCTCAGGGTGCTGGGTGCTCAGTGCTCGGGGTGCTCGGTGCTCAGTACTCAGGGTGCTGGGTGCTCAGTGCTCAGGGCGCTGGGTGCTCAGTGCTCGGGGTGCTGGGTGCTCAGTGCTCTGTGTGCTGGGTGGTCAGTGCTCAGTGCTCAGGGTGCTGGGTGCTCAGTGCTCAGTGCTCAGGGTGCTGGGTGCTCAGTACTCAGGGTGCTGGGTGCTCAGTACTCAGCGTGCTGGGTGCTCAGTGATCAGGGTGCTGGGTGCTCAGTACTCTGGGTGTTGGGTGCTCAGTACTCAGGGTGCTGGGTGCTCAGTGCTCGGGGTGCTCGGTGCTCAGTACTCAAGGTGCTGGGTGCTCAGTGCTCAGGGTGCGGGGTGCTCAGTCCTCGGGGTGCTCCGTGCCCAGTGCTCAGGGGGCTGGGTGCTCAGTACTCAGGGTGCTCGGTGCTCAGTACTCAGGGTTCTCAGTGCTCAGGGTGCTGGGTGCTCAGTACTCAGGGTGCTCAGTGCTCAGTACTCGGGGTGCTGGGTGCTCAGTACTCAGGGCGCTCAGTGCTCAGTACTCGGGGTGCTGGGTGCTCAGTGCTCAGTGTGCTCAGTGCTCAGTGCTCGGGGTGCTGGGTGCTCAGTGCTCGGGGCGCTGGGTGCTCAGTGCTCGGGGTACTGGGTGCTCAGTACTCAGGGTGCTGTGTGCTCAGTGCTCAGTACTCAGCGTGCTGGGTGCTCAGTGCTCAGAGTGTTGGGTGCTCAGTACTCAGGGTGCTGGGTGCTCAGTGCTCAGTGCTCAGGGTGCTCAGTGCTCAGGGTGCTGGGTGCTCAGGGTGCTGGGTGCTCAGTGCTCGGGGTGCTGGGTGCTCAGTGCTCAGTGCACAGGGTGCTGGGTGCTCAGTGCTGAGTGCTCAGGGTGCTGTGTGTTCAGTACTCAGGGTGCTCGGTGCTCAGTGCTCAGGGTGCTGGGTGATCAGTACTCAGGGTGCTGGGTGCTCAGTGCTCGGGGTGCTGGGTGCTCAGTGCTCAGGGTGATCAGTGCTCAGTACTCAGGGTGCTGGGTTCTCAGTTCTCTGGGTGCTGGGTGCTCAGTCCTCAGGGTGCTCAGTACTCAGGATGCTCTGTGCTCAGTGCTCAGTACTCAGGGTGCTCAGTACTCAGGGTGCTGGGTGCTCAGTGCTCGGGGTGCTGGGTGCTCAGTACTCAGGGTGCTGGGTGCTCAGTACTCGGGGTGCTGGGTGCTCAGTACTCAGGGTGCTGGGTGCTCAGTGCTCGGGGTGCTGGGTGCTCACTGCTAAGAGTGATCGGTGCTCAGTGCTCAGGGTGCTGGCTGCTCAGTCCGCCGGGTGCTCAGTGCTCAGGGTGCTGGGTGCTCATTGCTCGGTGTGCTCGGTGCTCAGTACTCAGGGTGCTGAGTGCTCAGTACTCAGGGTGCTGGGTGCTCAGTACTCAGGTTGCTGGTTGCTCAGTACTCAGGGTGCTGGGTGCTCAGTGCTCAGGGTGCTGGGTGCTCAGTGCTCGGAGTGCTGGGTGCTCAGGGCTGTGGTGCTGGGTGCTCAGTGCTCAGTGCTCAGGGTGCTGGGTGCTCAGTGCTCAGTGCTCAGGGTGCTGGTTGCTCAGTACTCAGGGTGCTGGGTGCTCAGTACTCAGGGTGCTGGGTGCTCAGTGCTCAGGGTGCTCTGTGCTCAGTACTCAGGGTGCTGGGTGCTCAGTGCTCCTGGTGCTGGGTGCTCAGTGCTCGGGGTGCTGGGTGCTCAGTGCTCGGGGTGCTGGGTGCTCAGTGCTCAGGGTGCTGGGTGCTCAGTACTCAGGGTGCTGGGGGCTCAGTACTCAGGGTGCTGGGTGCTCAGTGTTCAGGGTGCTGGGTGCTCAGTCCTCAGGGTGCTGGGTGCTCAGTACTCAGGGTGTTCGGTGCTCAGTACTCAGGGTGCTCAGTGCTCAGTACTCAGGGTGCTGGTTGCTCAGTGCTCGGGGTGCTCGGTGCTCAGTACTCAGGGTGCTGGGTGCTCAGTACTCAGGGTGCTGGGTGCTCAGTACTCAGGGTGCTGTGTGCTCAGTACTCAGGGTGCTGGGTGCTCAGTACTCAGGGTGCTGTGTGCTCTGTGCTCAGGGTGCTGTGTGCTCAGTACTCAGGGTGCTTGGTGCTCAGTACTTAGTGTGCTCGGTGCTCAGTACTCAGGGTGCTGGGTGCTCAGTGCTCAGGGTGCTTTGTACTCAGTACTCAGGGTTCTGGGTGCTCAGTACTCAGGGTGCTGGGTGCTCAGTGCTCAGGGTGCTGGGTGCTCAGTGCTCAGGGTGCTGGGTGCTCAGTACTCAGGGTGCTGGGTGCTCAGTGCTCAGGGTGATCGGTGCTCAGTACTCAGGGTGCTCAGTACTCAGGGTGCTGGGTGCTCAGTGCTCAGGGTGCTGGGTGCTCAGTACTCAGGGTGCTGGGTGCTCAGTGCTCGGTGTGCTGGGTGCTCAGTGCTCAGGGTGCTCAGTGCTCAGGGTGCTGGGTGCTCAGTGCTCGGTATGCTCGGTGCTCAGGGTGCTGGGTGCTCAGTCCTCAGGGTGCTCAGTGCTCAGGGTGCTGGGTGCTCAGTGCTCGGGGTGCTCGGTGCTCAGTAATCAGGGTGCTGGGTGCTCAGTACTCATGGTGCTGGGTGCTCAGTACTCAGGGGGCTGGGTGCTCAGTGCTCAGGGTGCTGGGTGCTCAGTGCTCAGGGCGCTTTGTGCTCAGTGCTCGGGGTGCTGGGTGCTCAGTGCTCGGGGTGCTGGGTGGTCAGTGCTCAGTGCTCAGGGTGCTGGGTGCTCAGTGCTCAGTGCTCAGGGTGCTGGGTGCTCAGTACTCAGGGTGCTGGGTGCTCAGTACTCAGGGTGCTGGGTGCTCAGTGATCAGGGTGCTGGGTGCTCAGTACTCTGGGTGTTGGGTGCTCAGTACTCAGGGTGCTGGGTGCTCAGTGCTCGGGGTGCTCGGTGCTCAGTACTCAAGGTGCTGGGTGCTCAGTGCTCAGGGTGCGGGGTGCTCAGTCCTCGGGGTGCTCCATGCTCAGTGCTCAGGGGGCTGGGTACTCAGTACTCAGGGTGCTCGGTGCTCAGTATTCAGGGTTCTCAGTGCTCAGGGTGCTGGGTGCTCAGTACTCAGTGTTCTCAGTGCTCAGTGTGCTCAGTGCTCAGTGCTCGGGGTGCTGGGTGCTCAGTGCTCGGGGCGCTGGGTGCTCAGTGCTCGGGGTGCTGGGTGCTCAGTACTCAGGGTGCTGTGTGCTCAGTGCTCAGTACTCAGCGTGCTGGGTGCTCAGTGCTCAGAGTGTTGGGTGCTCAGTACTCAGGGTCCTGGGTGCTCAGTGCTCAGTGCTCAGGGTGCTCAGTGCTCAGGGTGCTCAGTGCTCAGGGTGCTGGGTGCTCAGGGTGCTGGGTGCTCAGTGCTCGGGGTGCTGGGTGCTCAGTGCTCAGTGCTCAGGGTGCTGGGTGCTCAGTGCTGAGTGCTCAGGGTGCTGGGTGTTCAGTACTCAGGGTGCTCGGTGCTCAGTGCTCAGGGTGCTGGGTGCTCAGTACTCAGGGTGCTGGGTGCTCAGTGCTCGGGGTGCTGGGTGCTCAGTGCTCAGGGTGATCAGTGCTCAGTACTCAGGGTGCTGGGTTCTCAGTGCTCTGGGTGCTGGGTGCTCAGTCCTCAGGGTGCTCAGTACTCAGGATGCTCTGTGCTCAGTGCTCAGTACTCAGGGTGCTCAGTACTCAGGGTGCTGGGTGCTCAGTGCTCGGGGTGCTGGGTGCTCAGTACTCAGGGTGCTGGGTGCTCAGTACTCGGGGTGCTGGGTGCTCAGTACTCAGGGTGCTGGGTGCTCAGTGCTCGGGGTGCTGGGTGCTCACTGCTCAGAGTGATCGGTGCTCAGTGCTCAGGGTGCTGGGTGCTCAGTCCTCCGGGTGCTCAGTGCTCAGGGTGCTGGGTGCTCATTGCTCGGTGTGCTCGGTGCTCAGTACTCAGGGTGCTGACTGCTCAGTACTCAGGGTGCTGGGTGCTCAGTACTCAGGTTGCTGGTTGCTCAGTACTCAGGGTGCTGGGTGCTCAGTGCTCAGGGTGCTGGGTGCTCAGTGCTCGGGGTGCTGGGTGCTCAGGGCTGTGGTGCTGGGTGCTCAGTGCTCAGGGTGCTGGGTGCTCAGTGCTCAGTGCTCAGGGAGCTGGGTGCTCAGTGCTCAGGGTGCTGGGTGCTCAGTGCTCAGGGTGCTCTGTGCTCAGTACTCAGGGTGCTGGGTGCTCAGTGCTTGGGGTGCTGAGTGCTCAGTGCTCAGGGAGCTGGGTGCTCAGTGCTCAGGGTGCTGGGTGCTCAGTACTCAGGGTGCTGGGTGCTCAGTGCTCGTTGTGCTCGGTGCTCAGTACTCAAGGTGCTGGGTGCTCAGTGCTCAGGGTGCTGGGTGCTCAGTCCTCGGGGTGCTCCGTGCTCAGTGATCAGGGTGCTGGGTGCTCAGTACTCAGGGTGCTCGGTGCTCAGTACTCAGGGTTTTCAGTGCTCAGTACTCAGGGTGCTGGGTGCTCAGTGCTCAGGGTGCTGGGTGCTCAGTACTCAGGGTGCTCAGTGCTCAGTACTCGGGGTGCTTGGTGCTCAGTACTCAGGGTGCTCAGTGCTCAGTACTCCGGGTGCTGGGTGCTCAGTGCTCAGGTTGCTCAGTGCTCAGTGCTCGGGGTGCTGGGTGCTCAGTACTCAGGATGCTCGGTGCTCAGTGCTCAGTAATCAGGGTGCTCTGTACTCAGGGTGCTGGGTGCTCAGTGCTCGGGGTGCTGGGTGCTCAGTACTCGGGGTGCTGGGTGCTCAGTGCTCATGGTGCTCAGTGCTCAGTACTCAGTGCTCAGGGTGCTCAGTGCTCAGTGCTCAGGGTGCTGGGTGTTCAGTACTCAGGGTGCTGGGTGCTCAGTACTCAGGGTGCTGGCTGCTCAGTGCTCAGTGTGCTGGGAGCTCAGTAGTCTGGGTGTTGGGTGCTCAGTACTCAGGGTGCTGGGTGCTCCGTGCTCAGGGTGTTCTGTGCTCAGTGCTCAGGGTTCTGGGTGCTCAGTGCTCAGGGTGCTGGGTGCTCAGTACTCAGGGTGCTGGGTGCTTAGTGCTCGAGGTGCTCGGTGCTCAGTACTCAAGGTGCTGGGTGCTCAGTGCTCAGGGTGCTGGGTGCTCAGTACTCGGGGTTCTCCGTGCTCATGGTGCTGGGTGCTCAGTGCTCAGGGTGCTTGGTGCTCAGTGCTCGGGGTGCTGGGTGCTGAGTGCTCAGGGTGCTGGGTGCTCAGTGCTCGGGGTGCTCGGTGCTCAGTGCTCAGGGTGCTGGGTGCTCAGTACTCAGGGTGCTGAGTGCTTAGTACTCAGGGTGCTCAGTGCTCAGTACACAGGGTGCTGGGTGCTCAGTGCTCGGGGTGCTGGGTGCTCAGTGCTCAGTACTCAGGGTGCTGGGTGCTCAGTGCTCAGGGTGCTGGGTGCTCAGTACTCGGGGTTCTCCGTGCTCATGGTGCTGGGTGCTCAGTGCTCAGGGTGCTTGGTGCTCAGTGCTCGGGGTGCTGGGTGCTGAGTGCTCAGGGTGCTGGGTGCTCAGTGCTCGGGGTGCTCGGTGCTCAGTGCTCAGGGTGCTGGGTGCTCAGTACTCAGGGTGCTGAGTGCTTAGTACTCAGGGTGCTCAGTGCTCAGTACACAGGGTGCTGGGTGCTCAGTGCTCGGGGTGCTGGGTGCTCAGTGCTCAGTACTCAGGGTGCTGGGTGCTCAGTGCTCAGGGTGCTGGGTGCTCAGTACTCAGCGTGCTGGGTGCTCAGTACTCAGGGTGCTGGGTGCTCAGTGCTCAGGGTGCTGGGTGCTCAGTGCTCAGGGTGCTGGGTGCTCAGTGATCGGGGTGCTGGGTGCTCAGTACTCAGGGTGCTCAGTGCTCGGTTAGCTCGGTGCTCAGTACTCAGGGTGCTGGGTGCTCAGTACTCAGTGCTCGGGGTCCTGGGTGCTCCATGCTCGGGGTGCTGGGTGCTCAGTGCTCTGGGTGCTGGGTGCTCAGTACTCAGGGTGCTGGGTGCTCAGTGCTCAGGGTGCTGTGTGCTCAGTACTCAGGGTGCTGGGTGCTCAGTACTCAGGGTGCTGGGTGCTCAGTACTCAGGGTGCTGGGTCCTCAGTGCTCAGGGTGCTGGGTGCTCAGTACTCAGGGTGCTGGGTGCTCAGTGCTCAGGGTGATCGGTGCTCAGTACTCAGGGTGCTCAGTACTCAGGGTGCTGGGTGCTCAGTGCTCAGGGTGCTGGGTGCTCAGTACTCAGGGTGCTGGGTGCTCAGTGCTCGGGGTGCTGGGTGCTCAGTGCTCAGGGTGATCGGTGCTCAGTACTCAGGGTGCTGGTTGCTCAGTGCCCGGGTGCTGGGTGCTCAGTCCTCAGGGTGCTCAGTGCTCAGGGTGCTGGGTGCTCAGTACTCATGGTGCTGGGTGCTCAGTACTCAGGGGGCTGGGTGCTCAGTGCTCAGTGTGCTGGGTGCTCAGTGCTCAGGGCGCTGGGTGCTCAGTGCTCGGGGTGCTGGGTGCTCAGTGCTCGGGGTGCTGGGTGGTCAGTGCTCAGTGCTCAAGGTGCTGGGTGCTCAGTGCTCAGTGCTCAGGGTGCTGGGTGCTCAGTACTCAGGGTGCTGGGTGCTCAGTACTCAGGGTGCTGGGTGCTCAGTTCTCAGGGTGCTGGGTGATCAGTACTCGGGGTGTTGGGTGCTCAGTACTCAGGGTGCTCAGTGCTCAGTACTCGGGGTGCTGGGTGCTCAGTGCTCAGTGTGCTCAGTGCTCAGTGCTCAGGGTGCTGGGTTCTCAACGCTCGGGGCGCTGGGTGCTCAGTGCTCGGGGTGCTGGGTGCTCTGTACTCAGGGTGCTGTGTGCTCAGTGCTCAGTACTCAGCGTGCTAGGTGCTCAGTGCTCAGAGTGTTAGGTGCTCAGTACTCAGGGTGCTGGGTGCTCAGTGCTCAGTGCTGAGGGTGCTCAGTGCTCAGGGTGCTCAGTGCTCAGGGTGCTGGGTGCTCAGGGTGCTGGGTGCTCAGTGCTCGGGGTGCTGGGTGCTCAGTTCTCAGTGCTCAGGGTGCTGTGTGCTCAGTGCTCAGTGCTCAGGGTGCTGGGTGTTCAGTACTCAGGGTGCTCAGTGCTCAGTGCTCAGGGTGCTAGGTGCTCAGTACTCAGGGTTCTGGGTGCTCAGTGCTCGGGGTGCTGGGTGCTCAGTACTCAGGGTGCTGGGTGCTCAGTACTCAGGGTGCTGGGTGCTCAGTGCTCAGGGTGCTGGGTGCTCAGTACTCAGGGTGCTCGGTGCTCAGTACTCAGGGTGCTCGGTGCTCAGTACTCAGGGTGCTGGGTGCTCAGTACTCAGGGTGCTGGGTGCTCAGTACTCAGGGTGCTGGGTGCTCAGTGCTCAGGGTGCTGGGTGCTCAGTGCTCTGGGTGCTGGGTGCTCAGTGCTCAGAGTGCTGGGTGCTCAGTGCTCAGGGTGCTGGGTGCTCAGTGATCGGGGTGATGGGTGCTGAGTGCTCAGGGTGCTGAGTGCTCAGTGCTCGGGGTGCTCGGTGCTCAGTGCTTAGGGTCCTGGGTGCTCAGTACTCAGGGTGCTGGGTGCTTAGTAATCAGGGTGCTCAGTGCTCAGTACACAGGGTGCTGGGTGCTCAGTGCTCGGGGTGCTGGGTGCTCAGTGCTCAGTACTCAGGGTGCTGGGTGCTCAGTGCTCAGGGTGCTGAGTGCTCAGTACTCAGGGTGCTGGGTGCTCAGTATTCAGGGTGCTTGGTGCTCAGTACTCAGGGTGCTGGGTGCTCAGTGCTCGGGGTGCTCGGTGATCAGTACTCAGGATGCTGGGTGCTCAGTACTCAGGGTGCTGGGTGTTCAGTGCTCAGGGTGCTGGGTGCTCAGTGCTCGGGGTGCTGGGTGCTCAGTACTCGGGGTGCTCAGTACTCAGGGTACTGGGTGCTCAGTACTCAGTGTGCTGGGTGCTCAGAGCTCGGGGTGCTCGGTGCTCAGTACTCGGGGTGCTGGGTGCTCAGTGCTCAGGGTGCTGGGTGCTCAGTGCTCGGAGTGCTGGGTGCTCAGTGCTGAGGGTGCTGGCTGCTCAGTGCTCAGGGTGCTGGGTGCTCAGTACTCAGGGTGCTAGGTGCTCAGTACTCAGGGTGCTCAGTGCTCAGTACTCAGCGTGCTGGGTGCTCAGTGCTCAGGGTCCTCGGTGCTCAGTACTCACGGTGTTCAGTGCTCAGTACTCAGCGTGCTTTGTGCTCAGTGCTCAGGGTGCTGGGTGCTCAGTACTCAGGGTGCTGGGTGCTCAGTATTCAGTGTGCTGGGTGCTCAGTACTCAGGGTGCTGGGTGCTCAGTGCTCGGGGTGCTCGGTGATCAGTACTCAGGGTGCTGGGTGCTCATTACTCAGGGTGCTGGGTGCTCTGTGCTCAGGGTGCTGGGTGCTCAGTGCTCGGGGTGCTCGGTGATCAGTACTCAGGGTGCTGGGTGCTCTGTGCTCAGGGTGCTGAGTACTCAGTACTCAGGGTGCTTGGTGCTCAGTGCTCGGGGTGCTGGGTGCTCAGTGCTCAGGGTGCTGGGTGCTCAGTACTCAGGGTGCTGGGTGCTCATTACTCAGGGTGCTGGGTGCTCAGTGCTCAGGGTGCTGGGTGCTCAGTCCTCAGGGTGCTGGGTGCTCAGTACTCAGGGTGTTCGGTGCTTAGTACTCAGGGTGCTCCGTGCTCAGTACTCAGGGTGCTGGTTGCTCAGTGCTCGGGGTGCTCGGTGCTCAGTACTCACGGTGCTGGGTGCTCAGTACTCAGGGTGCTGGGTGCTCCTTACTCAGGGTGCTGGGTGCTCAGTACTCAGGGTGCTGGGTGCTCAGTACTCAGGGTGCTGGGTGCTCAGTGCTCAGGGTGCTGGGTGCTCAGTACTCAGGGTGCTGGGTGCTCAGTACACAGGGTGCTCGGTGCTCAGTACTCAGGGTGCTGGGTGCTCAGTGCTCAGGGTGCTTTGTACTCAGTACTCAGGGTTCTGGGTGCTCAGTACTCAGGGTGCTGGGTGCTCAGTGCTCAGGGTGCTGGGTGCTCAGTGCTCAGGTTGCTGGGTGCTCAGTGCTCAGGGTGCTGTGTGCTCAGTACTCATGGTGCTTGTTGCTCAGTACTCAGGGTGCTGGGTGCTCAGTGCTCGGGGTGCTCGGTGCTCAGTACTCGGGGTGCTGGGTGCTCAGTACTCGGGGTGCTGGGTGCTCAGTGCTCAGGGTGCTGGGTGCTCAGTGCTCAGGGTGCTGGGTGCTCAGTGCTCGGGTGCTGGGTGCTCAGTGCTCAGGGTGCTTGTTGCTCAGTACTCAGTGTGCTCAGTGCTCAGGGTGCTGGGTGCTCAGTACTCAGGGTGCTGGGTGCTCAGTGCTCGGGGTGCTGGGTCCTCAATGCTCAGGGTGCTCAGTGCTCAGTGCTCGGGGTGCTGGGTGCTCAGTGCTCGGGGTGCTGGGTGCTCAGTGCTCAGGGTGCTGGTTGCTCAGTACTCAGTGTGCTCAGTGCTCAGGGTGCTGGGTGCTCAGAACTCAGGGTGCTGTGTGCTCAGTACTAAGGGTGCTGGGTGCTCAGTACTCAGGGTGCTTGGTGCTCAGTACTCAGGGTGCTGGGTGCTCAGTGCTCAGGGTGCTCGGTGCTCAGTACTCATGGTGCTTTGTGCTCATTCTCGGGGTGCTTGGTGCTCAGTACTCAGGGTGCTCGGTGCTCAGTTCTCAGGGTGCTGGGTGCTCAGTGCTCAGGGTGCTCGGTGCTCAGTACTCTGGGTGCTCGGGGCTCAGTACTCATGGTGCTGGGTGCTCATTCTCGGGGTGATGGGTGCTCAGTACTCAGGGTGCTTGGTGCTCAGTACTCAGGGTGCTGGGTGCTCAGTGCTCAGGGTGATCGGTGCTCAGTACTCAGGGTGCTCAGTACTCAGGGTGCTGGGTGCTCAGGGCTCGGGGTGCTGGGAGCTCAGTACTCAGGGTGCTGGGTGCTCAGTGCTCGTGGTGCTGGGTGCTGAGTGCTCAGGGTGCAGGGTGCTCAGTACTCGGGGTGCTCGGTGCTCAGTACTCAGGGTGCTGGGTGCTCAGTACTCAGGGTGCTGGGTGCTCAGTACTCAGGGTGCTCGCTGCTCAGTACTCAGGGTGCTGGGTGCTCAGTGCTCAGGGTGCTGGGTGCTCAGTACTCAGGGTGCTCGGTGCTCAGTGCTCAGGGTGATCGGTGCTCAGTCCTCAGGGTGCTCAGTACTCAGGGTGCTGGGTGCTCAGTGCTCTGGTTGCTCAGTACTCAGGGTGCTGGGTGCTCAGTACTCAGGGTGCTGGGTGCTCAGTGCTCGGGGTGCTGGGTGCTCAGTACTCAGGGAGCTGGGTGCTCAGTGCTCAGGGTGCTGGGTGCTCAGTTCTCATTGTGCTGGGTGCTCAGTACTCAGGGTGCTCAGTGCTCCTGGAGCTCGGTGCTCAGTACTCAGGGTGCTGGGTACTCAGTACTCAGTGCTCGGGGTCCTGGGTTCTCAGCCCTCTGGGTGCTTAGTGCACAGTACTCAGGGTGCTGGGTGCTCAGTATTCAGGGTGCTCAGTGCTCGGGGTGCTGGGTGCTCAGTACTCAGGGTGCTGGGTGCTCAGTACTCAGGGTGCTGGGTGCTCATTCTCGGGGTGCTGGGTGCTCAGTGGTCTGGGTGCTGTGTGCTCAGTACTCGGGGTGCTGGTTGCTCAGTGCTCAGCGTGCTGGGTGCTCAGTACTCAGGGTGCTCGGTTCTCAGTACTCAGGGTGCTGGGTGCTCATTCTCGGGCTGCTGGGTGCTCAGTGCTCAGGGTGCTGGGTGCTCAGTGTTCAGGGTCCTCGGTGCTCAGTACTCAGTGTGCTCAGTACTCAGCGTGCTTTGTGCTCAGTGCTCAGGGTGCTGGGTGCTCAGTACTCAGGGTGCTGGGTGCTCAGTACTCACGGGGCTGGGTGCTCAGTACTCGGGGTGCTGGGTGCTCATTACACAGGGTGCTGGGTGCTCAGTGCTCGGGGTGCTCGCTGCTCAGTACTCTTGGTGCTGGGTGCTCAGTACTCAGGGTGCTGGGTGCTCAGTGCTCGGGTTGCTCGGTGCTCAGTGCTCAGGATGCTCGGTGCTCAGTACTTTTGGTGCTGGGTGCTCAGTACTCAGGGTGCTGGGTGCTCAGTGCTAGGGGTGCTCGGTGCTCAGTACTCAGGGTGCTGGGTGCTCAGTGCTCAGGTTGCAGGGTGCTCAGTACTCAGGGTGCTGGGTGCTCAGTACTCAGGTTGCTGGGTGTTCAGTGCTCAGGGTGCTGTGTGCTCAGTACTCATGGTGCTTGTTGCTCAGTACTCAGGGTGCTGGGTGCTCAGTGCTCGGGGTGCTCGGTGCTCAGTACTCGGGGTGCTGGGTGCTCAGTACTCGGGGTGCTGGGTTCTCAGTGATCAGGGTGCTGGGTGCTCAGTGCTCAGGGTGCTGGGTGCTCAGTGCTCGGGTGCTGGGTAATCAGTGCTCAGGGTGCTTGTTGCTCAGTACTCAGTGTGCTCAGTGCTCAGGGTGCTGGGTGCTCAGTACTCAGGGTGCTGGGTGCTCAGTGCTCGGGGTGCTGGGTCCTCAGTGCTCAGGGTGCTCAGTGCTCAGTGCGGGTGCTGGGTGCTCAGTGCTCGGGGTGCTGGGTGCTCAGTGCTCAGGGTGCTGGTTGCTCAGTACTCAGTGTGCTCAGTGCTCAGGGTGCTGGGTGCTCAGAACTCAGGGTGCTGGGTGCTCAGTA